>NC_134485.1:8641552-8774052 GCF_040206685.1 Ascaphus truei | reverse complement strand
TGGCCTGCAGGGGTTCCCAACTCCCGTCCACAAGCCCCCAAACAGGTCAGGGTCTCAGAATATCCCTGCTTCAGCACAGGCGGCTCAATCAAAGACCGAGCCCCTGATTGAGGCTGTGCTGAAGCAGGAACTGCCTGAGTCACCTGTGCTGAAGCTGGGATATCCTGAAAACCTGACCTGTTGATCTTGAGGACTGCGGTTGAGCGCCGGGTTCATATGCAAGAATCCAGGTTCTCCTGAACTATTTTCCGTATAGCCGTTTCCATTTGGATATACAGGGCCGTGCTGGCGGCTGATTTGGCGATTGCCGCCAGAAACAAGACTGGGAGGGTGAATAAAAGAGGAAGGAACCACTGCTAAAATGGTTGAGTTTCTACTTTGCAAATGGATGCCGAATAAAGACGAAAGTGGATTAAATTAAGAAGAGGGACCTTATGTTCTATAAAAGGGGCATGAGAATATTTGGCAATTAGGCAAAGGAGGGAGGGGGGGTCCTCTTCAAATCAATTTTTTTTAGGAGACCTATTGGCAAAACCTTAATGAAAGAATTTTTGTTAATGAAATAAAGCCCTGTTTTTTTTATCATTCTTAGGAGCGAGAGAAAAACGCGACGTCTGCTGAATATCTCTCCTTCTCCCATAGTACAGTATAACACCAACGCTAATTAACATTTCCAACTCGTGGCGTGGCATATTCAAATGAGAATTATTGATGCAAAGATATGCAATGAAACCATATGCATCCGCATATATTTGCATATGCATAAATCGTTTTGCATATGCAAATATGGGTGCGCAGATGAATACTTTCTCGCTGATACCAAAGATTTGCAAAGTTTCCCGTTAGTTTCTGCCTCCCACGTTTTAGAATATTATGTGAATACCTAAGCAGAAATTAACGTCTCTCTGTCCTCTATGTTCCACCACTAACCGTTAACTTATTTAAGCCATAGTACAATGTGTGGAAATAAGAATGATATATTCATATATTTCCCAGAATCCCTTGCTGCAGTGGAACCTTTTTGTCAGGGAAGGTAATGACCAGTAATGGCAGATTTGTGATTGAACTCGCAGATGGTACAGGTTGAAATGTTACAGTATTAGGTCCATGGATAGGTTAGGATGAGATTGGAGATACTGCTTATGGTTGGTCGGTAGAGTTGGTTGCTCGGTAGAGGTGGTTGGTCGGTAGAGTTGGTTGGTCGGTAGAGTTGGTTGCTCGGTAGAGTTGGTTGGTCGGTAGAGGTGGTTGCTCGGTAGAGTTGGTTGGTCGGTAGAGTTGGTTGCTCGGTAGAGTTGGTTGGTCGGTAGAGTTGGTTGGTCGGTAGAGTTGGTTGCTCGGTAGAGTTGGTTGCTCGGTAGAGGTGGTTGGTCGGTAGAGTTGGTTGGTCGGTAGAGTTGGTTGCTCGGTAGAGTTGGTTGGTCGGTAGAGTTGGTTGCTCGGTAGACTTGGTTGCTCGGTAGAGTTGGTTGCTCGGTAGAGTTGGTTGGTTAGTCGGATCTTCCAGGTTTGAAGTTGTGAACTTTTACCTTTACCAATATTTGGTGTTGTGTGTTCGAAGGGTTAATATTTGTATTAAGGGTATTAGAAACTACATTCAAAGGGATCTTTTACAAGACCTGGAGTTGGGGATGAGGGGACAAGCATTATTATGGCAGTTATCTTTGAATATTGAAGTGGTGTGACGGTGATGTGGTTATTGTGGCTTCAAACCTCGGGTATGAAAATATGGAGCAGAGAGGACAGGCTCAATAGGACCGGGAAGACCAGGGCTTGTTACATACACTCCCACTTCAATCATCAGTAAGGATTCCACCTCCCGTCCCAAAAATAAAATAAATGCAAAACGTATCTGGGAATTATATAGGTGTAAAGCTGAATATTAGGAATTCGCTGATTAAATTGGATGTCTTTTATGATGTGCTAAAATAAATAAATACATATATTTAGTGAAGTATGGTTATAAGTATATTGTTTTGGAGACTGAGGGGGTTATTTGTGAATCTGCGATAGTGCCGATAGGGACACTATGGCACAGAAACTCTCATTGTAGTCAATAGGATTTTCCAAGTGATCATACCCAGATTGTAGCTCAATGAATAACCCCTATAATGTCCCAGGCACGGTTACCCATCTACATCCACTCTTTGTCCACCTATCCTCCCTGCTCCAGGCCCAGCCAGATGCGGTGTCATTAATAATAACAGGGGCTTCATTTGGACATTGGCAACCTCTAGGATTCCTGGTGTACACTCCCGCAGTATACTGTCAGTGTCCCTAAACATGGTGCAGTAACTCAGGATAACATACTCTCTGTGGACCGGCGAATGCTTTATTTCTCACCTGCTGGGAGACGGGCTACGCAGGTAGTGAGCCTGCACGGCTCTGACATCATTGTCCGCACCTTCATCAGGAACCACTTGTTCACCATCCTGGTCTTGACTGGTTGCCATGGCGATCTGCCGTGGATGGAGCGGAGTGCTGCAAAGAGGAGGCATCATGGTGAATTACCAAGCTCGGAATTCTTTATAGAGAGCAGTAAGACACAGGGAACTTTCCTTATCCCCAAATTCAGCAGGGAGGACCACACTTTTATTGTTTTAAATAAAGAGAAATATTTTGCGCTTTGCCTATATTAACCTCTTCCCTACCAGAAAGGCCTGCTACGCTTGGCAAAAGCAGTGTCAGTGAAGGGGTAAGCCACTGTATCATGTGTTATACAAGATCACCAATGTCTCTTGGACAGAAGTTATTTCGATGCCTTTTAAGCCGGAAGAATGACAGGCAGCCATGGTCCATGATTTCGCAGGCGCAGGCAACGTAACAAAAAGCACACAGGCTGTGTTCCTAATGAAGTGACAGTGGCATGCTTAAGAACGAGGCAATTATATTGTTTTATTATGCCACCAATAGAAAACTATTTGGGGATTTTACCGTGTGGTCATGTGGAACATGGAAACAATTGTAATGTTTGCAAACATGGACACTGCATATAGTTTATGTATTGCTTCTAGTGAAAATGCAGGAGCGGCCAACTCCAGTTCTCAAGAGCCACCAACAGGTCAGGTTTTGCGGATATCCCTGCTTCAGCACAGGTGGCTCAATCAGTGGCTCAGTCATTCGGACTGAGGTGCATTTCTGCACCTGGACACTTGCTGGGTTATGACCACAGTGAGACGTCAATTTCATGGTGAATCCACATTTTTAAAAGATTCAAAACATTAGATTGTTTTTATATTGTTGACCTTCATAATGACCTGTAAGAATATGCCGTGCATTTTTTGTCCAAACCATTGGGTAGCAATGGGCGGAACTGTCAAAATCCGTTCCCCGGCTTTCCCTTCACAAAACCCGTTTCACGGGGTAAAATCCACCCGCGGATTGGGTATTAAACAATCTGAGCGGATTCATCCGAATCCGCCATTAGATACAATCCAGTGGATGTTGATGATTCGGCACTCAGATCCCATATTGAATCCGAATTCCGCACCGCGAGATGTTAAAAATCCGCACTCTTTCTCCCCCCCCCGGGATTTAATCGGAGTGCAGATTCATTACAATGCAGCCGCGGATTAATTATCCGCCATGTAGATTGCCAGCGATTAAAAAAAAAATCCGGAAAAGACAAATTTGGTCTGTTTGAGACTGATCCGCGGACCAAACGAACCAGCTGATCCGATGCGGATACAAATCCACCAAAGAATTTTGCCCGTCTCAGCCATTGGGGTCATCTTATATTGGAACTTCCGAATGGGACAAAACAGTTCATTAGAACACATGTTCTATGCACAGTGTGTAATGCTCTGGTTTGGTGAAATCATTTACACACAGAACAAGTAAGGCAAAAGCAGACCTATTTAATAGCACACACAACAACAATCCTACATCTCACTACTCCGCTAAACACACTCACACACCAACACACTCACCAAATGCAGATCTAATTACTCACTGCGTGACTGTCACCCAGAGCCTTACATACCCAGCCCAAAGATGTATGGACAGCTGCAGCAGGGCTCTCTCTTTTTGAGCAGCCAACATATTTTGGACATGTAACATCTTATCATTCTTCTCTCTGCTTACTTATACCTCCCTCAGCAACATCAGTAATACAGGAGGACTCCATTTAGCCTGCGGTCAGATAAGATTGGTGTATGTTTCACGTTTCATACATGTGATGCAGTCGCAAGCAAAAGAAAAAATAATATTATTGCTCATCTTGGTAGGTTTGTCACTTCCCACCCACTTCTCACACACTGCTTTAACCTGTCCCTTATATATGTGACGTGGCACTGAGGACCGCCTTTACACCAGCCATCCGGACTTCCAAATGTGGTCTTGATAAATATTTTTTTCTTGGTAAAAAAAATTTTTTGTACATAAAATAAATAAAAATAATTTGTGTACAATAAGACTGAACAGGAGCCAACAGCAATCCTGTATGTCTCTCCTACGGCTACCTGTACTCAAGTGCTTCCTTGCAAAGCCAGGTTTTTAGTTAGGGCTTAAAGATGGTCTGAGAGTCGTGGTGGATATGTGGTGGATACGTGTTGGTTACGTGGTGGATACGTGGTAGATACGTGGTGGTTATGTGGTGGATACGTGTTGGTTACGTGGTGGATACGTGGTAGATACGTGTTGGTTATGTGGTGGATACGTGTTGGTTACATGGTGGATACGTGGTGGATACATGTTGTTACGTGGTGGATACACGTTGGTTATGTGGTGGATACGTGTTGGTTACGTGGTGGATACGTGTTGGTTATGTGGTGGATAAGTGTTGGTTACGTGGTGGATACGTGTTGGTTATGTGGTGGATACGTGTTGGTTACATGGTGGATACGTGGTGGATACATGGTGGATACGGGGTGGATACGTGGTGGATACATGTTGTTATGTGGTGGATACACGTTAGTTATGTGGTGGATACGTGTTGGTTACGTGGTGGATACACGTTGGTTATGTGGTGGATAAATGTTGGTTACGTGTTGGATACGTGATGGATACGTGGTGGAGACTGTTTAGAAGGAGATTCCAAAGAATGGTAAGTCTGTGATTGTTCCGTTACAGCAGTGTTTTCCAGACCTCTCCCTGTGAGCCGAGGACACACCAGGTTCCTGAGACAACCACCTAAACTTCTATTAATATGCAAAAAAATTGCATTCACCTGGATGCAGGGGCATTGGTCATTGCCAAAACCTGGTGGCGGGTCCCGAGGGGGGGGTTGGAAAGCACTGCCATTACAGGAACACTTGGCATACTCCTCAACTTGCAGCGTTTGACCTTTTGGCTTAGCAATGAGGCTAAATAGTTAAAAGCAGGGCTTCTGCTGTAAAAAGCAGCACTGAGTGTATTTATTGTGATGATACGCGGTAAAATGCAGTTATTGGTGCGGTAACGAATTCATTTGCAAATGTAAGCATCGTTAACTGCACATTACCGTACTACTTATGTTGCAAATTGCAAAAGCTGTAAACAGGGGATGAAAGGACGACTTTAAATTAGGCCTCAACTGGACCACTTGTTCCAAGTCATTAGACCTAATCATTAACCTCGTCCTTAAACGTACCAGCCCCATCCAATTCCCTGATAGATTGCAGGTCCTGTTTATTTTCCATATAGCCGCAAGGTCTGTATATATCTGCAGAATCTGTGACCGTCTCTAATCCTTCCTACTCCCAAAACATCTTCTTGTGTCTATCTGGAACATTTTTTAATTCGTTAACTATGTTTGCCTATACTACTTCTACTGGGCAACTATCCCGTGTATCTACTACTCTTTCATTTGCCCCATGTCCTCTACCACCCTCCAGCTGTTAAGCACAACCCTGGGTACTTGGTGGTCTCTCTCTCTCTCTGGAAGAAGCTTCATTCCTTCACCTTATTTGTTTAATGTGAACCTGTCTACCACAGCCCCCCTTCTCTCCTCTTTTCCAATGTGCGCATTATAAGGTCCTTTAGTCTATATTAATATTTTTCTATGTAAGCCCGGCACCATCTTTCTTCCTCTTATTCAGGCCATCTCTATCTTGTCTACGTCCTTTTGGAAACGTGGCCTCCAGAATTGGACCCCGCGACCCATTTGAGGTCTCGGTAATGATTAATAAAGTGGCACCACCTACCTCTTCCTGCTGGTAATATCTCTTCTCTGCAGCCTAAGGCTACGGCCCCGCTGCCTGCGCTGCACGCGCGCCTGCGAGGCTGGCGGCGCCTGCGAGGCCGAGTTCCCCGGCCTGCAGTGGGAAAGACAGGGGGAGGGGGAGTGACGGGGGCGCGGTTATGACATCACCCGGCAGGTTCGCCCTCATTTGCTGAACAGCCGGGGGCGTGGCCTAGCGTCCATCGTGACTCCTGATCTCAATTTTCTTGAGAGCAGGAGTTTCTGTTGGCGCAGCGTGGCGCCCCCCCCCCTCGCAGCGGGCTCGGCCCCATTGTGGGACGACTCTTGTCCCTGTAGCGTCCGCCACAGCGGGCGCTGCAGTAGCCAGCAGGGACCTGGCCTAAGAGCCTACTCTCCGTCCCTGCTGCTTTGGTACACTGCTTGGACAATGCTTAGCTCTCAGATACTGTATGATAACCTCTTGGTCCCTTTTCTGCTTGGATGTTGTCAGAGTGCTAATCAAGCCATTGAAGGGGACCAGTCCTAGCCGGGTCCTGTGGCACTGGGTACGCTCCCTTTTTTAGACATAACTCCACTTACTGCAACTCTCTGCTGCCTATAGTACCTCTGACCATTTCTTATCCACCTAACCACTGTATGATCCACTCAGAGGCTTCTCATCCGGTTTACAAGTCTCCGATGTAGAGCTGTGCCTCAGCCTTTCCAATTCATTCATTCGACTTCTCTTCCGATGATACCACAAGATGCAAACTCCTTTAACCCCTTAGCTGTCAAAGGAGATGATAAATATGAGATATCACCACAATACTTGATGACTAAAGGCTCTAGTCTCCCCGTTTATTGGTTTATTGATTGTTTTCCAAACATTCTTCCAATAAGCATCGCATAATTGGCCTTCAAACCCATTATTTCTTTGGAGACATTAGGAGCAGATTTTTTCCCGCCCGCGCAGGAACCTGTAACGAAGAAATCCAAGTGCAGGGGCTTCTTCTTTTTGTTTTTCCCACATAGGAGGTCAGCTTAGGGGGGCCTCCGGAGCTGAACCCCATTCAGATACTTACCTCCGTAGGGGGTGCCGGTGGCAGCTCCGGCTGGGGTTTACGTCTTGGCGGCTTCAAAGCTCCCGAGCCGTGCGGGCCAACCAATAGAAAGCTGTGACGTCACCCGGTGCGGCTTCCTATTGGCGTTGGCGACCAGGGCCTTTAATCAGACGAGAGATACTAGCCCCCCCACACACTTCGATTGCTCCTTTAAATGTTTACAGATGTCCTCAATTATTCACAGACTTTGCTAATGTCAGCAACAAAAAAACACAGCTTTTTTGGAGTGGCATAGATTACACCATTAAATATAGGTCACGACTCCTGACTTATCAGAAGATGTATGTCCCACTCACAGAAGGACGCGAAGGGCAGAGGAGAGACAGATCTATTTGTTATCCTCAGTGGCTCCACGTCACAGCAGTAACTGAGCTATTCCAGTTACATTCCCTCCAAGCCTGAGCCCTGCCGTTAATTACACGAGAACGTACAGCACAGGGCGGGACTTTCCCGTCCGACTCTACTAGAGAGAGGGGCCTTGCGATACATTTTGCAGTATGAAGTTGGACTTCACCTTTAATCCCTGGAGATCCAATGTGAGCCACAATAGATTGTCTGGATGCTCCGGTGCAGGGGGTGTGTAACCACACAGGTTCATCAAGTGCCGCCAGCACGGGGTTAGTGCACAAGAGCCGCCCTTAACCCGGTAACTCCCATTCAAGGAAATAGGTGTTAACGCTGGATCGGGTGCGCTAACCCATACCGGCACTTGCTGAATCTGCCTCATAGTGTCAATCTCGCCACATAATGTCACCGAGCGTACGGTTCCGAGGAGCTGCCTGGCGACTTATTGAGGAGAATGAAAGGCCAGTTGGCAGAGCAATGATTTGTTGGCCTTGCTACTGCTGCCAGAGTGCTGTCTTATTATTAACCATGGGACAGAGACGAGCTGCTTTCTCACACTGGGAGCTGCTATTTCTCTCTGGCAAACGAGTGCGCAGGGAATGTTAGAGCAGCAGAGAACACCGCTTCAGCCTTCCCTAAATACATGTGTGCCCGGGTCAGAGGATGACAGGGTCTGAATCTTCCCCAATGGGGAACTTGTTCACCACAGCATAGATACACTAATGTAACGGGGTGACTGATGTAACGGGGTGACTGATGTAACGGGGTGATTAATGTAACGGGGTGATTAATGTAACGGGGTGACTGATGTAACTGCCGGGGCACCTTGTATGGAAAGGGCTGTTAGAAACGACATTGTGGGCAGCTGTCAGTAAAATGGTACATGGACATTTTAACGTGTCTGTTCTGCTTTATCTCACCCCTTTCCCAGAAACCTGAGGTAACATCACCAGGGGCTGCCCTAAGTATAACCGCATGTGCCAGCAATGACTGATCCCATGTCAGCGAGCAGCTAGTGACTCTCCCTGATTTTTTTTTTAACTACCTGCCAAGTCTTGTTAGTAAAAAATAATAATTTTTTAATTAAAATGACATATTTTGCTCCAAAACTCCCAAATTTCATGGCGATCGTTCCTTGGAGGTTGACATCTGTGGACATACAGTAATCCTCTAATAAGTATTGGTTCAACAGGTCCCCGTACATGTAATGACGTCATGTTAATGAACACCTTTTGTTTTATTCAACAATAGAAAAACAAACCACAATGATTATTTTAACCGTTTCAGTGCCGGTCCCCCCTGCAGTGATGGGCTTTTAACTTTGCTGCCCAGTAGATAGTTACTCTGAGATTAGAAGGTGCATGAGAAAGTCCGTCCTACACCCCCTGTTTGGGAAAATCGCTCACTAGTCAGCCCCCTACTTGGCACATCCCCACCTGCTCGCATTGTAAACCCTCCCCGAGCAGTCTCTGGATACCCTGCTGCAGGCGAGAGAGGGTCAGGAAGGGAACCGTGGCCGTTTCTGTGGCCTGTAGTGGGTGTTTCGTGTCTGTGGTCACCAACAGAAAGTTCTCTTGGCTTCCTGAGCGGAGGCTGCCACGCTGCTCCCCGAGCAGGTCTTTAAGGTGTAAGGGATAATATACCAGCAACCGAAGGGTCCCTGGAGATCAGAGAAATGTGTTTAAATTCCTTGGGACTCCCCAGGGGTGGGCCTCTCCAGTCCTCAAGGGCCACTCCAGTCCTGAAGGGCCACTCCAGTCCTCAAGGGCCACTAATATTACAGATTTCAGGATATCCATTCTGCAGCACAGCTGACTAATAATAGGAAGAAGAAACGTGTTTTACTGGGTCAGCACTGAACAAGCGATGCATTGCTGGCCTCTCCAGCGCTGAACAAGCGATGCATTGCTGGCCTCTCCAGCGCTGAACAAGCGATGCGTTGCTGGCCTCTCAAACGCTGAACAAGCGATGCGTTGCTGGCCTCTCCAGCGCTGAACAAGCGATGCGTTGCTGGCCTTTCAAACGCTGAACAAGCGATGCGTTGCTGGCCTCTCCAGCACTGAACAAGCGATGCGTTGCTGGCCTTTCAAACGCTGAACAAGCGATGCGTTGCTGGCCTCTCCAGCACTGAACAAGCGACGCGTTGCTGGCCTCTCCAGCGCTGAACAAGCGATGCGTTGCTGGCCTCTCCAGCGCTGAACAAGCGATGCGTTGCTGGCCTCTCCAGCACTGAACAAGCGATGCGTTGCTGGCCTCTCAAACGCTGAACAAGCGATGCGTTGCTGGCCTCTCCAGCGCTGAACAAGCGATGCATTGCTGGCCTCTCCAGCGCTGAACAAGCGATGCGTTGCTGGCCTCTCAAACGCTGAACAAGCGATGCGTTGCTGGCCTCTCCAGCGCTGAACAAGCGATGCGTTGCTGGCCTTTCAAACGCTGAACAAGCGATGCGTTGCTGGCCTCTCCAGCACTGAACAAGCGATGCGTTGCTGGCCTTTCAAACGCTGAACAAGCGATGCGTTGCTGGCCTCTCCAGCACTGAACAAGCGACGCGTTGCTGGCCTCTCCAGCGCTGAACAAGCGATGCGTTGCTGGCCTCTCCAGCGCTGAACAAGCGATGCGTTGCTGGCCTCTCCAGCACTGAACAAGCGACGCGTTGCTGGCCTCTCCAGCGCTGAACAAGCGATGCGTTGCTGGCCTCTCCAGCACTGAACAAGCGATGCGTTGCTGGCCTCTCCAGCGCTGAACAAGCGATGCGTTGCTGGCCTCTCCAAGCACTGAACAAGCGATGCGTTGCTGGCCTCTCCAGCGCTGAACAAGCGATGCGTTGCTGGCCTCTCCAGCGCTGAACAAGCGATGCGTTGCTGGCCTCTCCAGCGCTGAACAAGCGATGCGTTGCTGGCCTCTCCAGCGCTGAACAAGCGATGCGTTGCTGGCCTCTCCAGCGCTGAACAAGCGATGCATTGCTGGCCTCTCCAGCGCTGAACAAGCGATGCGTTGCTGGCCTCTCCAGCGCTGAACAAGCGATGCGTTGCTGGCCTCTCCAGCGCTGAACAAGCGATGCATTGCTGGCCTCTCCAGCGCTGAACAAGCGATGCATTGCTGGCCTCTCCAGCGCTGAACAAGCGATGCGTTGCTGGCCTCTCCAGCGCTGAACAAGCGATGCGTACCTGGCCTCTCCAGCACTGAACAAGCGATGCGTTGCTGGCCTCTCCAGCGCTGAACAAGCGATGCATTGCTGGCCTCTCCAGCGCTGAACAAGCGATGCGTTGCTGGCCTCTCCCAGCATTGAACAAGCGATGCGTTGCTGGCCTCTCCAGCGCTGAACAAGCGATGCGTTGCTGGCCTCTCCAGCACTGAACAAGCGATGCGTTGCTGGCCTCTCCAGCGCTGAACAAGCGATGCGTTGCTGGCCTCTCCAGCGCTGAACAAGCGATGCGTTGCTGGCCTCTCCAGCGCTGAACAAGCGATGCGTACCTGGCCTCTCCAGCGCTGAACAAGCGATGCGTTGCTGGCCTCTCCAGCGCTGAACAAGCGATGCGTTGCTGGCCTCTCCAGCGCTGAACAAGCGATGCGTTGCTGGCCTCTCCAGCGCTGAACAAGCGATGCGTTGCTGGCCTCTCCAGCGCTGAACAAGTGATGCGTTGCTGGCCTCTCCAGCGCTGAACAAGCGATGCGTTGCTGGCCTCTCCCGCTCTGAACAAGCGATGCGTTGCTGGCCTCTCCAGCGCTGAACAAGCGATGCATTGCTGGCCTCTCCAGTGCTGAACAAGCGATGCGTTGCTGGCCTCTCCAGCGCTGAACAAGCGATGCGTTGCTGGCCTCTCCAGCGCTGAACAAGCGATGCGTTGCTGGCCTCTCCAGCGCTGAACAAGCGATGCGTTGCTGGCCTCTCCAGCACTTAACAAGCGATGCGTTGCTGGCCTCTCCAGCGCTGAACAAGTGATGCGTTGCTGGCCTCTCCCGCTCTGAACAAGCGATGCGTTGCTGGCCTCTCCAGCACTTAACAAGCGATGCGTTGCTGGCCTCTCCAGCACTTAACAAGCGATGCGTTGCTGGCCTCTCCCGCTCTGAACAAGCGATGCGTTGCTGGCCTCTCCCGCTCTGAACAAGCGATGCGTTGCTGGCCTCTCCAGCGCTGAACAAGCGATGCATTGCTGGCCTCTCCAGCGCTGAACAAGCGATGCGTTGCTGGCCTCTCCAGCGCTGAACAAGCGATGCGTTGCTGGCCTCTCCAGCGCTGAACAAGCGATGCGTTGCTGGCCTCTCCAGCACTGAACAAGAGATGTGTTGCTGGCCTCTCCAGCGCTGAACAAGCGATGCGTTGCTGGCCTCTCCAGCGCTGAACAAGCGATGCGTTGCTGGCCTCTCCAGCGCTGAACAAGCGACGCGTTGCTGGCCTCTCCAGCGCTGAACAAGTGATGCGTTGGTGGCCTCTCCAGCGCTGAACAAGAGATGCGTTGCTGGCCTCTCCAGCGCTGAACAAGCGATGCATTGCTGGCCTCTCCAGCGGTGAACAAGCGATGCGTTGCTGGCCTCTCCAGCGGTGAACAAGCGATGCGTTGCTGGCCTCTCCAGCACTGAACAAGCGATGCGTTGCTGGCCTCTCCAGCGCTGAACGTTGCTGGCCTCTCCAGCACTGAACAAGCGATGCGTTTCTGGCCTCTCCAGCACTGAACAAGCGATGCGTTGCTGGCCTCTCCCGATCTGAACAAGCGATGCGTTGCTGGCCTCTCCAGCGCTGAACAAGCGATGCGTTTCTGGCCTCTCCAGCGCTGAACAAGCGATGCGTTTCTGGCCTCTCCAGCACTGAACAAGCGATGCGTTGCTGGCCTCTCCAGCGGTGAACAAGCGATTGGTTACTGGCCTCTCCAGCACTAAACAAGCGATGCGTTGCTGGCCTCTCCAGCGCTGAACAAGCGATGCGTTGCTGGCCTCTCCAGCGCTGAACAAGCGATGCGTTGCTGGCCTCTCCAGCGCTGAACAAGCGATGCGTTGCTGGCCTCTCCAGCGCTGAACAAGCGATGCGTTGCTGGCCTCTTCCAGCACTGAACAAGCGATGCGTTGCTGGCCTCTCCCAGCGCTGAACAAGCGACGCGTTGCTGGCCTCTCCCGCTCTGAACAAGCGATGCGTTGCTGGCCTCTCCCGCTCTGAACAAGCGATGCGTTGCTGGCCTCTCCAGCACTGAACAAGCGATGCGTTGCTGGCCTCTCCAGCGCTGAACAAGCGATGCGTTGCTGGCCTCTCCAGCGCTGAACAAGCGATGCATTGCTGGCCTCTCCAGCGCTGAACAAGCGATGCGTTGCTGGCCTCTCCAGCGCTGAACAAGCGATGCGTTGCTGGCCTCTCCAGCGCTGAACAAGCGATGCATTGCTGGCCTCTCCAGCGGTGAACAAGCGATGCGTTGCTGGCCTCTCCAGCGGTGAACAAGCGATGCGTTGCTGGCCTCTCCAGCACTGAACAAGCGATGCGTTGCTGGCCTCTCCAGCGCTGAACAAGCGATGCGTTGCTGGCCTCTCCAGCGCTGAACAAGCGATGTGTTGCTGGCCTCTCCAGCGCTGAACAAGCGATGCGTTGCTGGCCTCTCCAGCGCTGAACAAGCGATGCGTTGCTGGCCTCTCCAGCACTGAACAAGCGATGCGTTGCTGGCCTCTCCAGCGCTGAACAAGCGATGCGTTGCTGGCCTCTCCAGCGCTGAACAAGCGATGCGTACCTGGCCTCTCCAGCGCTGAACAAGCGATGCGTTGCTGGCCTCTCCAGCGCTGAACAAGCGATGCGTTGCTGGCCTCTCCAGCGCTGAACAAGCGATGCGTTGCTGGCCTCTCCAGCGCTGAACAAGCGATGCGTTGCTGGCCTCTCCAGCGCTGAACAAGCGATGCGTTGCTGGCCTCTCCAGCGCTGAACAAGCGATGCGTTGCTGGCCTCTCCAGCGCTGAACAAGCGATGCGTTGCTGGCCTCTCCAGCGCTGAACAAGCGATGCGTTGCTGGCCTCTCCAGCGCTGAACAAGCGATGCGTTGCTGGCCTCTCCCGCTCTGAACAAGCGATGCGTTGCTGGCCTCTCCCGCTCTGAACAAGCGATGCGTACCTGGCCTCTCCAGCACTGAACAAGCGATGCGTTGCTGGCCTCTCCAGCGCTGAACAAGCGATGCGTTGCTGGCCTCTCCAGCGCTGAACAAGCGATGCGTTGCTGGCCTCTCCAGCGCTGAACAAGCGATGCGTTGCTGGCCTCTCCAGCGCTGAACAAGCGATGCGTTGCTGGCCTCTCCAGCGCTGAACAAGCGATGCGTTGCTGGCCTCTCCAGCGCTGAACAAGCGATGCGTTGCTGGCCTCTCCAGCGCTGAACAAGCGATGCGTTGCTGGCCTCTCCAGCGCTGAACAAGCGATGCGTTGCTGGCCTCTCCAGCACTGAACAAGCGATGCGTTGCTGGCCTCTCCAGCGGTGAACAAGCGATGCGTTGCTGGCCTCTCCAGCGCTGAACAAGCGATGCGTTGCTGGCCTCTCCAGCGCTGAACAAGCGATGCATTGCTGGCCTCTCAAACGCTGAACAAGCGATGCGTTGCTGGCCTCTCCAGCATTGAACAAGCGATGCGTACCTGGCCTCTCCAGCACTGAACAAGCGATGCGTTGCTGGCCTCTCCAGCGCTGAACAAGCGATGCGTTGCTGGCCTCTCCAGCGCTGAACAAGCGATGCGTTGCTGGCCTCTCCAGCGCTGAACAAGCGATGCGTTGCTGGCCTCTCCAGCGCTGAACAAGCGATGCGTTGCTGGCCTCTCCAGCGCTGAACAAGCGATGCGTTGCTGGCCTCTCCAGCGCTGAACAAGCGATGCGTTGCTGGCCTCTCCAGCGCTGAACAAGCGATGCGTTGCTGGCCTCTCCAGCGCTGAACAAGCGATGCGTTGCTGGCCTCTCCAGCGCTGAACAAGCGATGCGTTGCTGGCCTCTCCAGCGCTGAACCAGTGATGCGTTGCTGGCCTCTCCAGCGCTGAACAAGCGATGCGTTGCTGGCCTCTCCAGCGCTGAACAAGCGATGCGTTGCTGGCCTCTCCAGCGCTGAACAAGCGATGCGTTGCTGGCCTCTCCAGCGCTGAACAAGCGATGCGTTGCTGGCCTCTCCAGCGCTGAACAAGCGATGCGTTGCTGGCCTCTCCAGCGCTGAACAAGCGATGCGTTGCTGGCCTCTCCAGCGCTGAACAAGCGATGCGTTGCTGGCCTCTCCAGCGCTGAACAAGCGATGCGTTGCTGGCCTCTCCAGCGCTGAACAAGCGATGCGTTGCTGGCCTCTCCAGCGCTGAACAAGCGATGCGTTGCTGGCCTCTCCAGCGCTGAACAAGCGATGCGTTGCTGGCCTCTCCAGCATTGAACAAGCGATGCGTTGCTGGCCTCTCCCGCGCTGAACAAGCGATGCGTTGCTGGCCTCTCCAGCGTTGAACAAGCGATGCGTTGCTGGCCTCTCCAGCGCTGAACAAGCGATGCGTTGCTGGCCTCTCCAGCGCTGAACAAGCGATGCGTTGCTGGCCTCTCCAGCGCTGAACAAGCGATGCGTTGCTGGCCTCTCCAGCGCTGAACAAGCGATGCGTTGCTGGCCTCTCCAGCGCTGAACAAGCGATGCGTTGCTGGCCTCTCCAGCACTGAACAAGCGATGCGTTGCTGGCCTCTCCAGCGGTGAACAAGCGATGCGTTGCTGGCCTCTCCAGCGCTGAACAAGCGATGCGTTGCTGGCCTCTCCAGCGCTGAACAAGCGATGCGTTGCTGGCCTCTCCAGCGCTGAACAAGCGATGCGTTGCTGGCCTCTCCAGCGCTGAACAAGCGATGCGTTGCTGGCCTCTCCAGCGCTGAACAAGCGATGCGTTGCTGGCCTCTCCAGCGCTGAACAAGCGATGCGTTGCTGGCCTCTCCAGCGCTGAACCAGTGATGCGTTGCTGGCCTCTCCAGCGCTGAACAAGCGATGCGTTGCTGGCCTCTCCAGCGCTGAACAAGCGATGCGTTGCTGGCCTCTCCAGCGCTGAACAAGCGATGCGTTGCTGGCCTCTCCAGCGCTGAACAAGCGATGCGTTGCTGGCCTCTCCAGCGCTGAACAAGCGATGCGTTGCTGGCCTCTCCAGCGCTGAACAAGCGATGCGTTGCTGGCCTCTCCAGCGCTGAACAAGCGATGCGTTGCTGGCCTCTCCAGCGCTGAACAAGCGATGCGTTGCTGGCCTCTCCAGCGCTGAACAAGCGATGCGTTGCTGGCCTCTCCAGCGCTGAACAAGCGATGCGTTGCTGGCCTCTCCAGCGCTGAACAAGCGATGCGTTGCTGGCCTCTCCAGCATTGAACAAGCGATGCGTTGCTGGCCTCTCCCGCGCTGAACAAGCGATGCGTTGCTGGCCTCTCCAGCGTTGAACAAGCGATGCGTTGCTGGCCTCTCCAGCGCTGAACAAGCGATGCGTTGCTGGCCTCTCCAGCGCTGAACAAGCGATGCGTTGCTGGCCTCTCCAGCGCTGAACAAGCGATGCGTTGCTGGCCTCTCCAGCGCTGAACAAGCGATGCGTTGCTGGCCTCTCCAGCGCTGAACAAGCGATGCGTTGCTGGCCTCTCCAGCACTGAACAAGCGATGCGTTGCTGGCCTCTCCAGCGGTGAACAAGCGATGCGTTGCTGGCCTCTCCAGCGCTGAACAAGCGATGCGTTGCTGGCCTCTCCAGCGCTGAACAAGCGATGCGTTGCTGGCCTCTCCAGCATTGAACAAGCGATGCGTTGCTGGCCTCTCCAGCGCTGAACAAGCGATGCGTTGCTGGCCTCTCCAGCGCTGAACAAGCGATGCGTACCTGGCCTCTCCAGCACTGAACAAGCGATGCGTTGCTGGCCTCTCCAGCACTGAACAAGCGATGCGTTGCTGGCCTCTCCAGCGTTGAACAAGCGATGCGTTGCTGGCCTCTCCAGCGCTGAACAAGCGACGCGTTGCTGGCCTCTCCAGCGCTGAACAAGCGATGCATTGCTGGCCTCTCAAACGCTGAACAAGCGATGCGTTGCTGGCCTCTCCAGCATTGAACAAGCGATGCGTTGCTGGCCTCTCCAGCGCTGAACAAGCGATGCGTTGCTGGCCTCTCCAGCGCTGAACAAGCGATGCGTTGCTGGCCTCTCCAGCACTGAACAAGCGATGCGTTGCTGGCCTCTCCAGCGCTGAACAAGCGATGCGTTGCTGGCCTCTCCAGCGCTGAACAAGCGATGCGTTGCTGGCCTCTCCAGCGTTGAACAAGCGATGCGTTGCTGGCCTCTCCAGCGCTGAAGAAGCGATGCGTTGCTGGCCTCTCCAGCGCTGAACAAGCGATGCATTGCTGGCCTCTCCAGCACTGAACAAGCGATGCGTTGCTGGCCTCTCCCGATCTGAACAAGCGATGCGTTGCTGGCCTCTCCCAGCATTGAACAAGCGATGCGTTGCTGGCCTCTCCAGCGCTGAACAAGCGATGCGTTGCTGGCCTCTCCAGCGCTGAACAAGCGATGCGTTGCTGGCCTCTCCAGCGCTGAACAAGCGATGCGTTGCTGGCCTCTCCAGCGCTGAACAAGCGATGCGTACCTGGCCTCTCCAGCGCTGAACAAGCGATGCGTTGCTGGCCTCTCCAGCGCTGAACAAGCGATGCGTTGCTGGCCTCTCCAGCGCTGAACAAGCGATGCGTTGCTGGCCTCTCCAGCGCTGAACAAGCGATGCGTTGCTGGCCTCTCCAGCACTGAACAAGCGATGCGTTGCTGGCCTCTCCAGCGCTGAACAAGCGACGCGTTGCTGGCCTCTCCAGCGCTGAACAAGCGATGCGTTGCTGGCCTCTCCAGCGCTGAACAAGCGATGCGTTGCTGGCCTCTCCAGCGCTGAACAAGCGATGCATTGCTGGCCTCTCCAGCGCTGAACAAGCGATGCGTTGCTGGCCTCTCCAGCGCTGAACAAGCGATGCGTACCTGGCCTCTCCAGCACTGAACAAGCGATGCGTTGCTGGCCTCTCCAGCGCTGAACAAGCGATGCGTTGCTGGCCTCTCCAGCGCTGAACAAGCGATGCGTTGCTGGCCTCTCCCAGCATTGAACAAGCGATGCGTTGCTGGCCTCTCCAGCGCTGAACAAGCGATGCGTTGCTGGCCTCTCCAGCACTGAACAAGCGATGCGTTGCTGGCCTCTCCAGCGCTGAACAAGCGATGCGTTGCTGGCCTCTCCAGCGCTGAACAAGCGATGCGTTGCTGGCCTCTCCAGCGCTGAACAAGCGATGCGTACCTGGCCTCTCCAGCGCTGAACAAGCGATGCGTTGCTGGCCTCTCCAGCGCTGAACAAGCGATGCGTTGCTGGCCTCTCCAGCGCTGAACAAGCGATGCGTTGCTGGCCTCTCCAGCGCTGAACAAGCGATGCGTTGCTGGCCTCTCCAGCGCTGAACAAGTGATGCGTTGCTGGCCTCTCCAGCGCTGAACAAGCGATGCGTTGCTGGCCTCTCCCGCTCTGAACAAGCGATGCGTTGCTGGCCTCTCCAGCGCTGAACAAGCGATGCATTGCTGGCCTCTCCAGTGCTGAACAAGCGATGCGTTGCTGGCCTCTCCAGCGCTGAACAAGCGATGCGTTGCTGGCCTCTCCAGCGCTGAACAAGCGATGCGTTGCTGGCCTCTCCAGCGCTGAACAAGCGATGCGTTGCTGGCCTCTCCAGCACTTAACAAGCGATGCGTTGCTGGCCTCTCCAGCGCTGAACAAGTGATGCGTTGCTGGCCTCTCCCGCTCTGAACAAGCGATGCGTTGCTGGCCTCTCCAGCACTTAACAAGCGATGCGTTGCTGGCCTCTCCAGCACTTAACAAGCGATGCGTTGCTGGCCTCTCCCGCTCTGAACAAGCGATGCGTTGCTGGCCTCTCCCGCTCTGAACAAGCGATGCGTTGCTGGCCTCTCCAGCGCTGAACAAGCGATGCATTGCTGGCCTCTCCAGCGCTGAACAAGCGATGCGTTGCTGGCCTCTCCAGCGCTGAACAAGCGATGCGTTGCTGGCCTCTCCAGCGCTGAACAAGCGATGCGTTGCTGGCCTCTCCAGCACTGAACAAGAGATGTGTTGCTGGCCTCTCCAGCGCTGAACAAGCGATGCGTTGCTGGCCTCTCCAGCGCTGAACAAGCGATGCGTTGCTGGCCTCTCCAGCGCTGAACAAGCGACGCGTTGCTGGCCTCTCCAGCGCTGAACAAGTGATGCGTTGGTGGCCTCTCCAGCGCTGAACAAGAGATGCGTTGCTGGCCTCTCCAGCGCTGAACAAGCGATGCATTGCTGGCCTCTCCAGCGGTGAACAAGCGATGCGTTGCTGGCCTCTCCAGCGCTGAACAAGCGATGCGTTGCTGGCCTCTCCAGCGCTGAACAAGCGATGCGTTGCTGGCCTCTCCAGCATTGAACAAGCGATGCGTTGCTGGCCTCTCCAGCGCTGAACAAGCGATGCGTTGCTGGCCTCTCCAGCGCTGAACAAGCGATGCGTACCTGGCCTCTCCAGCACTGAACAAGCGATGCGTTGCTGGCCTCTCCAGCACTGAACAAGCGATGCGTTGCTGGCCTCTCCAGCGTTGAACAAGCGATGCGTTGCTGGCCTCTCCAGCGCTGAACAAGCGACGCGTTGCTGGCCTCTCCAGCGCTGAACAAGCGATGCATTGCTGGCCTCTCAAACGCTGAACAAGCGATGCGTTGCTGGCCTCTCCAGCATTGAACAAGCGATGCGTTGCTGGCCTCTCCAGCGCTGAACAAGCGATGCGTTGCTGGCCTCTCCAGCGCTGAACAAGCGATGCGTTGCTGGCCTCTCCAGCACTGAACAAGCGATGCGTTGCTGGCCTCTCCAGCGCTGAACAAGCGATGCGTTGCTGGCCTCTCCAGCGCTGAACAAGCGATGCGTTGCTGGCCTCTCCAGCGTTGAACAAGCGATGCGTTGCTGGCCTCTCCAGCGCTGAAGAAGCGATGCGTTGCTGGCCTCTCCAGCGCTGAACAAGCGATGCATTGCTGGCCTCTCCAGCACTGAACAAGCGATGCGTTGCTGGCCTCTCCCGATCTGAACAAGCGATGCGTTGCTGGCCTCTCCCAGCATTGAACAAGCGATGCGTTGCTGGCCTCTCCAGCGCTGAACAAGCGATGCGTTGCTGGCCTCTCCAGCGCTGAACAAGCGATGCGTTGCTGGCCTCTCCAGCGCTGAACAAGCGATGCGTTGCTGGCCTCTCCAGCGCTGAACAAGCGATGCGTACCTGGCCTCTCCAGCGCTGAACAAGCGATGCGTTGCTGGCCTCTCCAGCGCTGAACAAGCGATGCGTTGCTGGCCTCTCCAGCGCTGAACAAGCGATGCGTTGCTGGCCTCTCCAGCGCTGAACAAGCGATGCGTTGCTGGCCTCTCCAGCACTGAACAAGCGATGCGTTGCTGGCCTCTCCAGCGCTGAACAAGCGACGCGTTGCTGGCCTCTCCAGCGCTGAACAAGCGATGCGTTGCTGGCCTCTCCAGCGCTGAACAAGCGATGCGTTGCTGGCCTCTCCAGCGCTGAACAAGCGATGCATTGCTGGCCTCTCCAGCGCTGAACAAGCGATGCGTTGCTGGCCTCTCCAGCGCTGAACAAGCGATGCGTACCTGGCCTCTCCAGCACTGAACAAGCGATGCGTTGCTGGCCTCTCCAGCGCTGAACAAGCGATGCGTTGCTGGCCTCTCCAGCGCTGAACAAGCGATGCGTTGCTGGCCTCTCCCAGCATTGAACAAGCGATGCGTTGCTGGCCTCTCCAGCGCTGAACAAGCGATGCGTTGCTGGCCTCTCCAGCACTGAACAAGCGATGCGTTGCTGGCCTCTCCAGCGCTGAACAAGCGATGCGTTGCTGGCCTCTCCAGCGCTGAACAAGCGATGCGTTGCTGGCCTCTCCAGCGCTGAACAAGCGATGCGTACCTGGCCTCTCCAGCGCTGAACAAGCGATGCGTTGCTGGCCTCTCCAGCGCTGAACAAGCGATGCGTTGCTGGCCTCTCCAGCGCTGAACAAGCGATGCGTTGCTGGCCTCTCCAGCGCTGAACAAGCGATGCGTTGCTGGCCTCTCCAGCGCTGAACAAGTGATGCGTTGCTGGCCTCTCCAGCGCTGAACAAGCGATGCGTTGCTGGCCTCTCCCGCTCTGAACAAGCGATGCGTTGCTGGCCTCTCCAGCGCTGAACAAGCGATGCATTGCTGGCCTCTCCAGTGCTGAACAAGCGATGCGTTGCTGGCCTCTCCAGCGCTGAACAAGCGATGCGTTGCTGGCCTCTCCAGCGCTGAACAAGCGATGCGTTGCTGGCCTCTCCAGCGCTGAACAAGCGATGCGTTGCTGGCCTCTCCAGCACTTAACAAGCGATGCGTTGCTGGCCTCTCCAGCGCTGAACAAGTGATGCGTTGCTGGCCTCTCCCGCTCTGAACAAGCGATGCGTTGCTGGCCTCTCCAGCACTTAACAAGCGATGCGTTGCTGGCCTCTCCAGCACTTAACAAGCGATGCGTTGCTGGCCTCTCCCGCTCTGAACAAGCGATGCGTTGCTGGCCTCTCCCGCTCTGAACAAGCGATGCGTTGCTGGCCTCTCCAGCGCTGAACAAGCGATGCATTGCTGGCCTCTCCAGCGCTGAACAAGCGATGCGTTGCTGGCCTCTCCAGCGCTGAACAAGCGATGCGTTGCTGGCCTCTCCAGCGCTGAACAAGCGATGCGTTGCTGGCCTCTCCAGCACTGAACAAGAGATGTGTTGCTGGCCTCTCCAGCGCTGAACAAGCGATGCGTTGCTGGCCTCTCCAGCGCTGAACAAGCGATGCGTTGCTGGCCTCTCCAGCGCTGAACAAGCGACGCGTTGCTGGCCTCTCCAGCGCTGAACAAGTGATGCGTTGGTGGCCTCTCCAGCGCTGAACAAGAGATGCGTTGCTGGCCTCTCCAGCGCTGAACAAGCGATGCATTGCTGGCCTCTCCAGCGGTGAACAAGCGATGCGTTGCTGGCCTCTCCAGCGGTGAACAAGCGATGCGTTGCTGGCCTCTCCAGCACTGAACAAGCGATGCGTTGCTGGCCTCTCCAGCGCTGAACGTTGCTGGCCTCTCCAGCACTGAACAAGCGATGCGTTTCTGGCCTCTCCAGCACTGAACAAGCGATGCGTTGCTGGCCTCTCCCGATCTGAACAAGCGATGCGTTGCTGGCCTCTCCAGCGCTGAACAAGCGATGCGTTTCTGGCCTCTCCAGCGCTGAACAAGCGATGCGTTTCTGGCCTCTCCAGCACTGAACAAGCGATGCGTTGCTGGCCTCTCCAGCGGTGAACAAGCGATTGGTTACTGGCCTCTCCAGCACTAAACAAGCGATGCGTTGCTGGCCTCTCCAGCGCTGAACAAGCGATGCGTTGCTGGCCTCTCCAGCGCTGAACAAGTGATGCGTTGCTGGCCTCTCCAGCGCTGAACAAGCGATGCGTTGCTGGCCTCTCCAGCGCTGAACAAGCGATGCGTTGCTGGCCTCTCCCAGCACTGAACAAGCGATGCGTTGCTGGCCTCTCCCAGCGCTGAACAAGCGACGCGTTGCTGGCCTCTCCCGCTCTGAACAAGCGATGCGTTGCTGGCCTCTCCCGCTCTGAACAAGCGATGCGTTGCTGGCCTCTCCAGCACTGAACAAGCGATGCGTTGCTGGCCTCTCCAGCGCTGAACAAGCGATGCGTTGCTGGCCTCTCCAGCGCTGAACAAGCGATGCATTGCTGGCCTCTCCAGCGCTGAACAAGCGATGCGTTGCTGGCCTCTCCAGCGCTGAACAAGCGATGCGTTGCTGGCCTCTCCAGCGCTGAACAAGCGATGCATTGCTGGCCTCTCCAGCGGTGAACAAGCGATGCGTTGCTGGCCTCTCCAGCGGTGAACAAGCGATGCGTTGCTGGCCTCTCCAGCACTGAACAAGCGATGCGTTGCTGGCCTCTCCAGCGCTGAACAAGCGATGCGTTGCTGGCCTCTCCAGCGCTGAACAAGCGATGTGTTGCTGGCCTCTCCAGCGCTGAACAAGCGATGCATTGCTGGCCTCTCCAGCGGTGAACAAGCGATGTGTTGCTGGCCTCTCCAGCGCTGAACAAGCGACGCGTTGCTGGCCTCTCCAGCGGTGAACAAGCGACGCGTTGCTGGCCTCTCCAGCGCTGAACAAGCGACGCGTTGCTGGCCTCTCCAGCGCTGAACAAGCGACGCGTTGCTGGCCTCTCCAGCGCTGAACAAGCGACGCGTTGCTGGCCTCTCCAGCGCTGAACAAGCGATGCGTTGCTGGCCTCTCCAGCGCTGAACAAGCGATGCGTTGCTGGCCTCTCCAGCGGTGAACAAGCGATGCGTTGCTGGCCTCTCCAGCGCTGAACAAGCGATGCGTACCTGGCCTCTCCAGCGCTGAACAAGCGATGCGTTGCTGGCCTCTCCAGCGCTGAACAAGCGATGCGTTGCTGGCCTCTCCAGCGCTGAACAAGCGATGCGTTGCTGGCCTCTCCAGCGCTGAACAAGCGATGCATTGCTGGCCTCTCCAGCGCTGAACAAGCGATGCATTGCTGGCCTCTCAAACGCTGAACAAGCGATGCGTTGCTGGCCTCTCCAGCGCTGAACAAGCGATGCGTTGCTGGCCTCTCCAGCGCTGAACAAGCGATGCGTTGCTGGCCTCTCCAGCACTGAACAAGCGATGCGTTGCTGGCCTCTCCAGCGCTGAACAAGCGATGCGTTGCTGGCCTCTCCAGCGCTGAACAAGCGATGCGTACCTGGCCTCTCCAGCGCTGAACAAGCGATGCGTTGCTGGCCTCTCCAGCGCTGAACAAGCGATGCGTTGCTGGCCTCTCCAGCGCTGAACAAGCGATGCGTTGCTGGCCTCTCCAGCGCTGAACAAGCGATGCGTTGCTGGCCTCTCCAGCGCTGAACAAGCGATGCGTTGCTGGCCTCTCCAGCGCTGAACAAGCGATGCGTTGCTGGCCTCTCCAGCGCTGAACAAGCGATGCGTTGCTGGCCTCTCCAGCGCTGAACAAGCGATGCGTTGCTGGCCTCTCCCGCTCTGAACAAGCGATGCGTTGCTGGCCTCTCCCGCTCTGAACAAGCGATGCGTACCTGGCCTCTCCAGCACTGAACAAGCGATGCGTTGCTGGCCTCTCCAGCGCTGAACAAGCGATGCGTTGCTGGCCTCTCCAGCGCTGAACAAGCGATGCGTTGCTGGCCTCTCCAGCGCTGAACAAGCGATGCGTTGCTGGCCTCTCCAGCGCTGAACAAGCGATGCGTTGCTGGCCTCTCCAGCGCTGAACAAGCGATGCGTTGCTGGCCTCTCCAGCGCTGAACAAGCGATGCGTTGCTGGCCTCTCCAGCGCTGAACAAGCGATGCGTTGCTGGCCTCTCCAGCGCTGAACAAGCGATGCGTTGCTGGCCTCTCCAGCACTGAACAAGCGATGCGTTGCTGGCCTCTCCAGCGGTGAACAAGCGATGCGTTGCTGGCCTCTCCAGCGCTGAACAAGCGATGCGTTGCTGGCCTCTCCAGCGCTGAACAAGCGATGCATTGCTGGCCTCTCAAACGCTGAACAAGCGATGCGTTGCTGGCCTCTCCAGCATTGAACAAGCGATGCGTACCTGGCCTCTCCAGCACTGAACAAGCGATGCGTTGCTGGCCTCTCCAGCGCTGAACAAGCGATGCGTTGCTGGCCTCTCCAGCGCTGAACAAGCGATGCGTTGCTGGCCTCTCCAGCGCTGAACAAGCGATGCGTTGCTGGCCTCTCCAGCGCTGAACAAGCGATGCGTTGCTGGCCTCTCCAGCGCTGAACAAGCGATGCGTTGCTGGCCTCTCCAGCGCTGAACAAGCGATGCGTTGCTGGCCTCTCCAGCGCTGAACAAGCGATGCGTTGCTGGCCTCTCCAGCGCTGAACAAGCGATGCGTTGCTGGCCTCTCCAGCGCTGAACAAGCGATGCGTTGCTGGCCTCTCCAGCGCTGAACAAGCGATGCGTTGCTGGCCTCTCCAGCGCTGAACCAGTGATGCGTTGCTGGCCTCTCCAGCGCTGAACAAGCGATGCGTTGCTGGCCTCTCCAGCGCTGAACAAGCGATGCGTTGCTGGCCTCTCCAGCGCTGAACAAGCGATGCGTTGCTGGCCTCTCCAGCGCTGAACAAGCGATGCGTTGCTGGCCTCTCCAGCGCTGAACAAGCGATGCGTTGCTGGCCTCTCCAGCGCTGAACAAGCGATGCGTTGCTGGCCTCTCCAGCGCTGAACAAGCGATGCGTTGCTGGCCTCTCCAGCGCTGAACAAGCGATGCGTTGCTGGCCTCTCCAGCGCTGAACAAGCGATGCGTTGCTGGCCTCTCCAGCGCTGAACAAGCGATGCGTTGCTGGCCTCTCCAGCGCTGAACAAGCGATGCGTTGCTGGCCTCTCCAGCATTGAACAAGCGATGCGTTGCTGGCCTCTCCCGCGCTGAACAAGCGATGCGTTGCTGGCCTCTCCAGCGTTGAACAAGCGATGCGTTGCTGGCCTCTCCAGCGCTGAACAAGCGATGCGTTGCTGGCCTCTCCAGCGCTGAACAAGCGATGCGTTGCTGGCCTCTCCAGCGCTGAACAAGCGATGCGTTGCTGGCCTCTCCAGCGCTGAACAAGCGATGCGTTGCTGGCCTCTCCAGCGCTGAACAAGCGATGCGTTGCTGGCCTCTCCAGCACTGAACAAGCGATGCGTTGCTGGCCTCTCCAGCGGTGAACAAGCGATGCGTTGCTGGCCTCTCCAGCGCTGAACAAGCGATGCGTTGCTGGCCTCTCCAGCGCTGAACAAGCGATGCGTTGCTGGCCTCTCCAGCATTGAACAAGCGATGCGTTGCTGGCCTCTCCAGCGCTGAACAAGCGATGCGTTGCTGGCCTCTCCAGCGCTGAACAAGCGATGCGTACCTGGCCTCTCCAGCACTGAACAAGCGATGCGTTGCTGGCCTCTCCAGCACTGAACAAGCGATGCGTTGCTGGCCTCTCCAGCGTTGAACAAGCGATGCGTTGCTGGCCTCTCCAGCGCTGAACAAGCGACGCGTTGCTGGCCTCTCCAGCGCTGAACAAGCGATGCATTGCTGGCCTCTCAAACGCTGAACAAGCGATGCGTTGCTGGCCTCTCCAGCATTGAACAAGCGATGCGTTGCTGGCCTCTCCAGCGCTGAACAAGCGATGCGTTGCTGGCCTCTCCAGCGCTGAACAAGCGATGCGTTGCTGGCCTCTCCAGCACTGAACAAGCGATGCGTTGCTGGCCTCTCCAGCGCTGAACAAGCGATGCGTTGCTGGCCTCTCCAGCGCTGAACAAGCGATGCGTTGCTGGCCTCTCCAGCGTTGAACAAGCGATGCGTTGCTGGCCTCTCCAGCGCTGAAGAAGCGATGCGTTGCTGGCCTCTCCAGCGCTGAACAAGCGATGCATTGCTGGCCTCTCCAGCACTGAACAAGCGATGCGTTGCTGGCCTCTCCCGATCTGAACAAGCGATGCGTTGCTGGCCTCTCCCAGCATTGAACAAGCGATGCGTTGCTGGCCTCTCCAGCGCTGAACAAGCGATGCGTTGCTGGCCTCTCCAGCGCTGAACAAGCGATGCGTTGCTGGCCTCTCCAGCGCTGAACAAGCGATGCGTTGCTGGCCTCTCCAGCGCTGAACAAGCGATGCGTACCTGGCCTCTCCAGCGCTGAACAAGCGATGCGTTGCTGGCCTCTCCAGCGCTGAACAAGCGATGCGTTGCTGGCCTCTCCAGCGCTGAACAAGCGATGCGTTGCTGGCCTCTACAGCGCTGAACAAGCGATGCGTTGCTGGCCTCTCCAGCGCTGAACAAGCGATGCGTTGCTGGCCTCTCCAGCGCTGAACAAGCGATGCGTTGCTGGCCTCTCCAGCGCTGAACAAGCGATGCGTTGCTGGCCTCTCCAGCGCTGAACAAGCGATGCGTTCTGGCCTCTCCAGCGCTGAACAAGCGATGCGTTGCTGGCCTCTCCAGCGCTGAACAAGCGATGCGTTGCTGGCCTCTCCAGCGCTGAACAAGCGATGTGTTGCTGGCCTCTCCAGCGCTGAACAAGCGACGCGTTGCTGGCCTCTCCAGCGCTGAACAAGCGACGCGTTGCTGGCCTCTCCAGCGCTGAACAAGCGACGCGTTGCTGGCCTCTCCAGCGCTGAACAAGCGATGCGTTGCTGGCCTCTCCCGCTCTGAACAAGCGATGCGTTGCTGGCCTCTCCAGCACTGAACAAGCGACGCGTTGCGGCCTCTCCAGCACTGAACAAGCGATGCGTTGCTGGCCTCTCCAGCGCTGAACAAGCGATGCGTTGCTGGCCTCTCCAGCGCTGAACAAGCGATGCGTTGCTGGCCTCTCCAGCGCTGAACAAGCGATGCGTTGCTGGCCTCTCCAGCGCTGAACAAGCGATGCGTTGCTGGCCTCTCCAGCGCTGAACAAGCGATGCGTTGCTGGCCTCTCCAGCGCTGAACAAGCGATGCGTTGCTGGCCTCTCCAGCGCTGAACAAGCGATGCGTTGCTGGCCTCTCCAGCGCTGAACAAGCGATGCGTTGCTGGCCTCTCCAGCGCTGAACAAGCGACGCGTTGCGGCCTCTCCAGCACTGAACAAGCGATGCGTTGCTGGCCTCTCCAGCGCTGAACAAGCGATGTGTTGCTGGCCTCTCCAGCGCTGAACAAGCGATGCGTTGCTGGCCTCTCCAGCACTGAACAAGCGATGCGTTGCTGGCCTCTCCAGCACTGAACAAGCGACGCGTTGCGGCCTCTCCAGCGCTGAACAAGCGATGCGTTGCTGGCCTCTCCAGCGCTGAACAAGCGACGCGTTGCTGGCCTCTCCAGCGCTGAACAAGCGATGCGTTGCTGGCCTCTCCAGCGCTGAACAAGCGACGCGTTGCTGGCCTCTCCAGCGCTGAACAAGCGATGCGTTGCTGGCCTCTCCAGCGCTGAACAAGCGATGCGTTGCTGGCCTCTCCAGCGCTGAACAAGCGACGCGTTGCTGGCCTCTCCAGCGCTGAACAAGCGATGCGTTGCTGGCCTCTCCAGCGCTGAACAAGCGACGCGTTGCTGGCCTCTCCAGCGCTGAACAAGCGATGCGTTGCTGGCCTCTCCAGCGCTGAACAAGCGATGCGTACCTGGCCTCTCCAGCGCTGAACAAGCGATGCGTTGCTGGCCTCTCCAGCGCTGAACAAGCGATGCGTTGCTGGCCTCTCCAGCGCTGAACAAGCGATGCGTTGCTGGCCTCTCCAGCGCTGAACAAGCGATGCGTTGCTGGCCTCTCCAGCGCTGAACAAGCGATGCGTTGCTGGCCTCTCCAGCGCTGAACAAGCGATGCGTTGCTGGCCTCTCCAGCGCTGAACAAGCGACGCGTTGCTGGCCTCTCCAGCGCTGAACAAGCGATGCGTTGCTGGCCTCTCCAGCACTGAACAAGCGACGCGTTGCGGCCTCTCCAGCACTGAACAAGCGATGCGTTGCGGCCTCTCCAGCACTGAACAAGCGACGCGTTGCTGGCCTCTCCAGCGCTGAACAAGCGATGCGTTGCTGGCCTCTCCAGCGCTGAACAAGCGATGCGTTGCTGGCCTCTCCAGCGCTGAACAAGCGATGCGTTGCTGGCCTCTCCAGCGCTGAACAAGCGATGCGTTGCTGGCCTCTCCAGCGCTGAACAAGCGATGCGTTGCTGGCCTCTCCAGCGCTGAACAAGCGATGCGTTGCTGGCCTCTCCAGCGCTGAACAAGCGATGCGTTGCTGGCCTCTCCAGCGCTGAACAAGCGATGCGTTGCTGGCCTCTCCAGCGCTGAACAAGCGATGCGTTGCTGGCCTCTCCAGCGCTGAACAAGCGATGCGTTGCTGGCCTCTCCAGCGCTGAACAAGCGATGCGTTGCTGGCCTCTCCAGCGTTGAACAAGCGATGCGTTGCTGGCCTCTCCAGCGCTGAACAAGCGATGCGTTGCTGGCCTCTCCAGCGCTGAACAAGCGATGCGTTGCTGGCCTCTCCAGCGCTGAACAAGCGATGCGTTGCTGGCCTCTCCAGCATTGAACAAGCGATGCGTTGCTGGCCTCTCCAGCGCTGAACAAGTGATGCGTTGCTGGCCTCTCCAGCGCTGAACAAGCGACGCGTTGCTGGCCTCTCCAGCGCTGAACAAGTGATGCGTTGCTGGCCTCTCCAGCGCTGAACAAGCGACGCGTTGCTGGCCTCTCCAGCGCTGAACAAGTGATGCGTTGCTGGCCTCTCCAGCGCTGAACAAGCGACGCGTTGCTGGCCTCTCCAGCGCTGAACAAGTGATGCGTTGCTGGCCTCTCCAGCACTGAACAAGCGATGCGTTGCTGGCCTCTCCAGCACTGAACAAGCGATGCGTTGCTGGCCTCTCCAGCGCTGAACAAGCGATGCATTGCTGGCCTCTCCAGCGCTGAACAAGTGATGCGTTGCTGGCCTCTCCAGCGCTGAAGGGGTAAAACAACTTACCCCCCTAGTTGGTCACCTTTCCTATATAAATACTTTCATCACTTTAGTCTGAGTTGCAGCCCGGAAATTCTGACTGCGCAATAGTAAAGGGGAATATTATATTAAAGCAGCAATATCACCCCCCCCCCCCCTCTATTTCCTTATGTGTATAAGTAAAGCGCGTGACATTGTATAATTCTACATTCTTACATAAGCTGGCAATCGTTTGGTGCTCCTGTTATCTGTCAACACCCTCCCCCCCCCTCCCCCTCCCCCACCCCCACCCCCACCACACACACGAGGAGATGTTCACCATGTGTAGCCGGGATCTCCTTTAGGGTGGGGGGACTTATCCCTTGGGGATTGGACACGGGGTGGGATCACCCGGTGGAGGGATACGGGAGGGTTGGCGTCCGCCGTGACGCAAGTAGAGTGTCTCCGCTAGGGAGGGCCGTTGACCTGTATATGTGTAGAAGTATTACTGCAAGTAAAGTCGTTTGGTTAAGTTATTCTGTCGTGTGTTGGTATTTACCGTGTATACGTCCTGCGAAGGCCCACTCCCCCCTCTGGCGGGAGCTGTCGCAGGTGGAGGCGCTGCACCCCTTATAATCATTACGCGCGTACCCCAGGCTCTCCGTGGCAGAGACTTAGGCCCTGCGAGCCTACAGGTGACACAGCATATAGTAGCGGCCTGCGTTTCATAGGAACCAGGGCTACACGTGTATTCTTTTATTTCACGCACTTTAAGACCTCCCATCTTGCCCTTTTTAACGCAGCTTTTATTTGTAGAATCCGACGCTCGGTTCAGGAGATATAAGCGTCTGTACGATGCAGAGGGTCAAGCGTAAAGCTACCCAGAATCCATTGCGGTCTAAAGGTTACCATGGTAACCCCAGAAGCCAGAGATTAAGCATGGGTTTTTTAACACTAGAAAAACACCTTAACCAAAGAAGAACAGCAGGACATGAGCTCACTCCGTGGGCAAGACACGGACATCACATTAGTTAAACTCAAAGAGGCTTCTGGGAGGATTGCTGGTGTAATGATGCTGAATATACACTACTGAACAATTGATGTGAAACAAACTGTGGTGGAAATGATCTTATGTTTATCTCTTTATCTGGGTTTGGCAAACCCCACAGCTGCTATTAACCCATTCCAGGCAATAAGGGCAAAGTATGCATTACACAAGCAATATGTTGCTGGGGCCGCTGGCACTAAAAGAGTTAAATGTGGAGAGCTGATAAACCTGCCCTAGTAACCAGAGCTGGAATGCGTCTTCGACTGAGTCACTGATTGAGCCATCTGTGCTGAAGCAGGGAAATCCTGACCTGTTGGTGGTCCTTGAGGACTGGAGTTGTCCGCCCCTGGCTTAGGGGAAGTTTTATTCTAAATACCCAGAAGTCTCCGGGTTAGTAGTTATATGTTTCTAAGAGGGACTAACCCTTAAAAGTATCCTGGGATCTTGTACACGTGTGCGGCCCAGACACACAGCCCAAAACATGACACTGCAGCCTGCATTGGGTTCGCGGAACCTTTATTCTAAATACCCAGAAGTCTCCATGTTAGTAGAGTTGGCCGATGTGGGCTAACGAGAGTTAACCACCCTACAAACAGTCTTACTCTTGGGCTAACAACAGCAATGTACTGTAGCTGGCTGCACCTTCTGTATCCCAAACAGCCCCCAGTGACAAGCCCCTGAAACCATAAGACAGCTGGCCTGTGATACCAGCCTCAGAGCCTCACCATCCACGCACAGCCAGCAGCACAGACTCACTAAGGCAGCCACGTCCACGCACAGCCAGCAGCACAGACTCACTAAGGCAGCCACGTCCACGCACAGCCAGCAGCACAGACTCACTAAGGCAGCCACGTCCACGCACAGCCAGCAGCACAGACTCACTAAGGCAGCCACGTCCACGCACAGACTCACTAAGGCAGCCACGTCCAAGCACAGCCAGCAGCACAGACTCACTAAGGCAGCCACGTCCAAGCACAGCCAGCAGCACAGACTCACTAAGGCAGTCACGTCCACGCACAGCCAGCAGCACAGACTCACTAAGGCAGCCACGTCCACGCACAGCCAGCAGCACAGACTCACTAAGGCAGCCACGTCCACGCACAGCCAGCAGCACAGACTCACTAAGGCAGCCACGAAGACTAATTCCCTTCTGTGTCTGTCATTTCAAACCAAGACCCCCTGCACACAAGCAGCGATAAGCAGCTAGTTTCACATAAGCAGGGAATAGGAGCCGGGTTACCTGGGCTGGAATAATAGGAGCCGGGTTACCTGGGCTGGAATAATAGGAGCCGGGTTACCTGGGCTGGAATAATAGGAGCCGGGTTACCTGGGCTGGAATAATAGGAGCCGGGTTACCTGGGCTGGAATAATAGGAGCCGGGTTACCTGGGCTGGAATAATAGGAGCCGGGTTACCTGGGACGGAATAATAGGAGCCGGGTTACCTGGGACGGAGCGGTGGCCCTCTCTCTGTGTTCTGCTGTCTCACGCAGGCACGACCGTCCGGGGAGTCACAGAAATCCGAGTGACTTTTCTAAATTTAGTCGCAGACCCCCATTGGCTGCTGATACCATGTCCTGGGAAGGAATGTCAGGCCACAGCGAGCCCTAGAGAAGGGGAGGGAGGGGGGGGGGGGTGCTACTAACCTCTCCAGTACCAAAGGGGGTCGCAATGTATGGAGGACTTCTCTGGCACTGCAGGGGTTAACCATTTCAATGCCAATATCTGAACTGTAAAGATCGAGTTCATTACAGGGGAGGGTATTTTGCTGAACGTGGGCAGAGTAAATGAGCGCTTCAGTATGAGGTGATACCTTTTTTATTTGGGCTAACAATTGATATTATAAGACGATCTTTGGAGAGTTCTCCTCTCTGCCACAGTACGCATGCACAGAATCAGGACCCGTTTGGTGGAAATAATGATGCTAAAAGAAGCATTTTCTTCCCGTGTCTGTCATCGGCTCAATTAATTAAGGCCGGGGTGCTCAACTCCAGTCCTCAAGTCCCCTCCCTCCCCCCAACAGGTCAGGATTTCAAGATATCCCTGCTTCAGCACAGGTGACTCAATCAGACTCTGCTTCAGCACAGGTGGCTCAATCAGAGGCTCAGTTTGAAGCTGGGACATCCTGAAAACCTGACCTGTTGGGGGGGGGGGGGTAAGGGAGGGCTTGAGGACTGGAGTTGAGCCCCCCTGAATTAAGGTACAGTACGCAGCGCAGCAGTTTGGGAGGCGTTAGAGGGGAGCTGGACCATACTGCCGCCCTCGCCCTTCTATCCCCAGACCCTGGCTAAATTCCCACACGCGCATGCTGCGTTCCTGCGCTCGTTCCTCTGAACGCCTCTGGAGTAAATCTCACACTCTCGCAGACTTCCGTCACTACAAATTTATGCTATCCTGTTTCAACTCTGCCCTCTCTCAGGCTAAACAAACCTACTTTTCTTCACTAATCAACCCGCACAAATCTAACCCACGCCAACTCTTCTCTGTCTTTGACTCTCTACTCAGACCACCCTCGGCTGCCTCTTCTTCTTCCTCCATCTCACCTCAGGACTTTGCCGAATATTTCAAGGAAAAGGTGGAGGTGGCATCCATACGTCAGGACATCGCCTCTGTTTCCTCCTCCAATCCTACACCTTTCCTACTCTCCTCCTGGTTTTCTTGACTCTTTTTCCTCTGTCTCAGAGGAGGATGTATCGTTGCTGATCTCCTCTTCTCTCTCTACCACATGCCCTCTTGACCCCATTCCTTTCCATCTCCTAAAACCTCTTGCTCCTACTGTAATCCCTATGCTCACACACATTTTTAACTCCTCCCTCTACTCTGGTACCTATCCATCCTCCTTCAAACATATAACAGTTATACCATTACTCAAAAACAGCAATCTTGACCCTACCTGTCTTTCTAACTATCGACCTGTCTCCCTCCTGCCTTTTGCCTCTAAACTCCTTGAACGCCTTGTATTCTCTCGCTTGCTCCATTTTCTCAACACCTACTCTCTCCTGGACCCTCTACAATCTGGCTTCCACACTACTCACTCCACTGAAACAGCCCTCACTAAAATAACTAATGACCTCCATGCTGCCATAGACAGAGGTCATTACACTCTGCTCATATTACTCGACCTCTCTGCAGCGTTTTATACTTTGGACCACCCTCTTCTCCTTCACATTCTCCATACTCTTGGTATTCTTAACAAAGCTCTATCCTGGATCTCCTGTTACCTCTCTGTAGGAGGACGTGCACAGAGGTATGCAATGGAGACTTGTTAAGGTGAAATTAAATACGGCTTTTATTGCGCCTGTTTCTTTAACATAAGAAAATCATCCAAACATATTCAAATAAGGGGTCAAACAAAGCTTGTGTTCCACTTGGGAGTATTTCTAGTGAAATACTATGCAGTCCACAGCTCCCTTTAGATTAGCATGTCTCCCAACCCCAAACATATATCTTGATATGTGCAGATATACAAAGTCTTATAAAGGAAAGTCTTATCTGTTTTCTTGTAGTTGGAGGGAAAGTCTTCTCTGTTCCTTGGTTGCTGCCTTTTCCTCAGGCTATATCAGCATTCCGGTTCAGAGGTGCTTTCCCCTGTGTCTTGCAAGCAGCGTGCAGTTTCTTCTGGCAGGCTCCAGACATCTGTTCCTATGGTCAGTCCCACACTTTGTGAGACTCGGGAAAAATTTCCCTTCCTGTTTCAAGGGCAGGCTGTTCTAACAAACCTAGTCAGCCAGGTGGTGTTGGTTAATTGACTACCAGCAGTTAACCACCACACTGCTGGATTAGAGACACATTTCCAGAACAGGGATAAATCCCCTGTTACACTGTCCCACTGTACTTTCAGTGTCTCTTCTGCTAACACCTCCTCTATCGATCTCTCTGTGGGGGTACCCCAGGGCTCTGTCCTCTGACCTCTTCTCTTTGCTCTGTACACACTCTCGCTAGGTGACCCAATAACATCTCTTGGGTTTAAATATCACCTCTACGCTGACGACACACAAATTTACCTTTCAACCCCCGACCTTACACCTGCTGAACAAACCAAAGTTTCTGAATGTCTCTCTGGAATATCATCCTGGATGGCCCTCCGCCAACTTAAACTTAACATGGCAAAACAGAGCCCCTCATACTTCCTCTTAAACCTGGCCCTTCTACCACCTTCCACATTACTGTTGGAAGTACTATCATACACCCAGTAGCCCAAACACGCTGCCTAGGGGTCACACTCGACTGCTCTCTCACATTCAAAAGGTAGCCAAAACCTGTAGTTTTTTCCTCCGCAATATTACAAAGATACGCCTTTTCCTCTGTTGCTCGACTGCTAAAACTTTGACTCAGGCCCTCATTCTCTCCAGTCTTGATTACTGTAACCTCCTGCTGTCCGGCCTTCCTGCCTCCCACATGTCTCCCCTACAATCTATCCTAAAACTGCTTCCAGAATCACTCTACTGTTTCCTAAATCTGTCTCAGCGTCTCCCCTGCTGAAATCCCTCTCCTGGCTTCCTATCAAATTCCGTATCACACCCTCAATTCTCCTCCTCACTTTTAAAGCTTTACACTATTCTGCTCTTTCTTACATCTCAGCCCTAATTTCTCGCTATACATCATCCTGATTCTTGCGTTCTGCTCAAGGATGTCTTCCCTCTACCCCCTTTGTATCTAAAGTCCTCTCCCGCCTTAAACCTTTTTTACTGACTGCCCCACAACTCTGGAATGCCTTTCCTCTCAACATCCGACTAGCACCCTCTCTATCCACCTTTAAGACCCAGCTCAAAACACACCTGCTTAAGGAAGCATATGAGTAGCTCTATGAGTGATAGTTTTACACTATATACATAAACATTTGCCCCCTGCAGATGCACTTACCAGAACGCCCTCCTACTGTCTCTATACGTCCTTCCTACCAACCAATTAGATTGTAAGCTCTTCGGAGCAGGGACTCCCTTTCCAAAATTTTACTGTTATGTCTGAAGCACTTCTCCCCATTATGTTATTTATAGTATTTGTTATTTATATGATTGTCCCGTGTATTACTGCTGTGAAGCGCTATGTACATTAATGGCGCTATATAAATAACGACATACAATACAATATGAACATCTGCATTCCACTTCTTTGTTATTTTAGGTCTTCCCTTTGCATCAAAAATGTAAGACGATATAACCCCGTGTTCACGCTCATCCTCCAGCTATCAGCCCCCATTCTAAATATTTCTGGTGGATTTCTTAAAAAAAAAAAAAAAAAAACTAAATTCTTCTGAGTTTCTTCCATGCAAATGTAACCCTGCTTCCCCCCTTCCCCCAGACTCTACGGTGGTGTCTATGGTGCATGAGGGCAGATTACATGCGGTGTGGTGCATACCTGTGGTAAACAGGAGGGCCTGAGCTTCCCACGATGGTATTGGGGATCCAGGACCGGGCTTCTGGGGTGGTAGCCTCCATGATCTCTTAGTGGTGCAGCGCCTCCATCTTCTATACTCCCAGGAATATGGGACAGGACCTGTATAGAAGAACCCCTCGGGTCCCAGGGTAATAGCTTCCAATTCACACACAGTCTTTGGGTAACAAATGATAGTCTCTTTTATTGGCAGATCAGCAACTCCCAACGATAGTGGCTTCCAGTAGCCGCAACAACAACAGCCAAGCTGTACTTATTACTCCGCTCTCCTCCCACACAGATATCTCCTCCTCTCCTTCCCTCCAAGTCTCTCCTCCGACAGGATGGTCTGTGCTAGGGCTTCAATACCCCGTGGCCCACCCTCGAGGTTATCCTCGCGGTGGGGCTTGGATTCTGCCCATCACCCCAGGCGGTGGGGTGAGGGCATTGGTCCACCAGATCTACTACTGCATAACTACTTGCCCTGCAGACTCTCGCATAACTCCGAGCATAACTAACCAGCAACTCCAGACTCTCGGTCTAACACTACTCACAGAACTCGCCGGAGTTGGCTGCTAAATATAGAGCTAGCCCCACCTCTCGTGACGTCAACAGGACCTCCCCTCTTGCTCACGCCTGCAGCAGAGTCCAGGCCTGCATCTACCACTCAGGGCAGGGCTATGAAGGGGGAAAACCCAGGATTATTACTGGTGCCTGATCTTAACAGGACTTACCACAGTAGAAGGGAGATAGGTATAGCCTGTGCTGTTTACAGGGGGCTACACAAACATAGCTCTGTTGAAGATATTTCAGGAATATAATTAAATTTTATGAATGAAATCAATACACATACTTACATAAAAGAAGTGGCAATAACCTAGAATTGGTAAGAACCCTTACCACAGTAGTATAACATTTGGGGTGCCCCTATGCTGTTCTGTAATTGCTGGATCGAGCCCTGTGCTGTTTTCGGAAGGACATGCGATGTTGCCACAAAAATGGCAGTAACGGGGGGCACTCAAAAACCCCCAAAATATTGTATAACAAAGCAATGAGGTGCAAAAATAACGTCTCCAAAAGAGGGGAGATGCCACCAATACTCATCCACCAAAAATCGACTCCCAAATAAAGTGGATGAAAGACGCTGGTCACTGTAAGACGCTAAATGCAGAAAAGTGTATTGAAATGCAAAAAAATAAATAAAATCATATAAATAAATAAGAGCAATAGTAGGAATAAATGGCACACCACTGTTTGTAAAGAGTATATAAATATTATTTTGCTTCTGGTGCTTACCTTCCAATGGTCCCGGCGTCTCAAAGCTGGACCTGATAATAGGTACAAAATAGAGGAAAAGAAGGAATAGAGGAAGAAGAATACCTCAATAAAGTATTCACAGCATCAAAGCTAATAAAGGTAACGTTTCAGGACTAATGCGTCCCTTCCTCAGTCCCAGCACCAGACCCAATAATTAAAGCATGTGACATTCCCAACAATAATGCAACATACAGAACAGATACTGTAGCAGCCCCCGTCCCTGAATGGGATATAGTTCCGGGGAGCGACTTCTTCGTGAGGCGCCGTTCCTGTCCCTTGCCGAGTGGTGGAGGGTAGAATCCAGGGTTACGTGGCAGCGATATCGTGACTGTTCCCAAGAACTTTCTGCCACACTATTGGTACTTACAGTAAAAGATCCATCCGCCAGAGGACATCTTTCTTCACCCCATTATACTAAAAGGGCTTGGAAAATACTTCAATCTTCGGCTGCAGGTGTGTGTGTGTATGTGTGTATATATATATATATATATATATATATATATATATATATATATATCTTATACTATATTAGTGAAAGCACTGTATGTTTGCCTGCCTGCATGCATGCCTGCCTGGATGTCCGGTGTCCCTAGGGGAAATCTCATTGGTCCCTTGGGCCGCCCCCGCACACCTCTCATTGGCCTGAGGCGGAGTGACGGCCAAAGGACACACACACAGGGACACACACACAGGGACACACACACACACACACACACACACACAGGGACACACACACAGGGACACACACACAGGGACACACACACACAGGGACACACACTCTCCCCCGTCAGTTGGACCGCAGCTCACCTTCCACACCCCCCCCCCCTCCTCTCCCGGTGCCCCTCCTCTCCCGGTGCCCCTCCTCTCCCGGTGCCCCTCACTCTCTCCCCCCTCCCCACCTCACCCAAATCCCCACGCTCCGCAACATCCCCAGCCGCACCATCACCCTCACCGTGCGCCGCGGAGGAAGCGCGGCCCTGCTGCTCTCCCCATCACGTGTGACGCTACCGGAGAGGGAAAGCGCGGCGCGGGACTCCCCATCACGTGCGCCGCTACCGGAGAGGGGAAGCGCGGGCCGGGCCTCCTGCTCTCCCCATCACGTGCGCCGCTACCGGAGAGGGGAAGCGCGGCGCGGGACTCCTGCCACTCTTGCCCCCACCCCCCCCAGCTTCCCGAACTCACCTCCTGCCCCAGCCAGATGCCACGGGGTCAAGGTAAGTCACACACCGTCTCCCACCCACGCACTGTCACCCACACACCCAGTCACTTTCACCCACCCAGTCACCCACCCACTCAGTCACCCACCCAGTCACCCACCCACTCAGTCACCCACCCACTCAGTCACCCACCCACTCAGTCACCCACCCACTCAGTCACCCACCCACTCAGTCACCCACCCACTCAGTCACCCACTCACTCAGTCACCCACCCACTCACTTAGTCACCCACCCACTCACTCAGTCACCCACCCACTCACTCAGTCACCCACCCACTCACTCAGTCACCCACCCACTCACTCAGTCACCCACACACCCACCCAGTCACCCACTCAGTCACCCACCCAGTCACCCACTCAGTCACCCACACACCCACCCACCCAGTCACCCACCCACCCAGTCACTTTCACCCAGTCACCCACTTTCACCCAGTCACCCACCCACCCACTCAGTCACCCACCCACTCAGTCACCCACCCACTCAGTCACCCAGTCACCCACCCATTCAGTCACCCAGTCACCCATTCAGCCAGTCACCCAGTCACCCACCCACTCAGTCACCCACCCACCCACCCACTCAGTCACCCACCCACTCAGTCACCCAGTCACCCAGTCACCCAGTCACCCATTCAGTCAGTCACCCAGTCACCCACCCAGTCAGTCACCCAGTCACCCACCCAGTCAGTCACCCACTCACACACCCAGTCAGTCACCCACTCACCCACCCAGTCAGTCACCCACTCACCCACCCAGTCAGTCACCCACTCACCCACCCAGTCAGTCACCCACTCACCCACCCAGTCAGTCACCCACTCACCCACCCAGTCAGTCACCCACTCACCCACCCAGTCAGTCACCCACTCACACACCCAGTCAGTCACCCACTCACCCACCCAGTCAGTCACTCACTCACCCACCCAGTCAGTCACCCACTCACCCACCCAGTCAGTCACCCACCCAGTCACTCACCCACTCACCCACCCAGTCAGTCACCCACTCACCCACCCAGTCAGTCACCCACTCACCCACCCAGTCAGTCACTCACCCAGTCAGTCAAGTGTCAGTCACCCACCCACCCAGTCACCCATTCACCCACCGAGTCAGTCTCCCACTCACCCACCCAGTCAGTCTCCCACTCACCCACCCAGTCAGTCTCCCACTCACCCACCCACCGACCCAACTCACCCACAAAACCACCGACCCAAAGTCACCCACCGACCCAAAGTCACCCACCCACCGACCCAAAGTCAAACCGACCCAAAGTCACCCACCCACCGACCCAAAGTCACATACCCACCGACCCAAAGTCAAACCGACCCAAAGTCACCCACCCACCGACCCAAAGTCACCCACCCACCGACCCAAAGTCACCCACCCACCGACCCAAAGTCAAACCCACCCACCCACTCAGTCAAGTGTCACCCACCCACCCAGTCACCCACACACTCAGTCAACTCAGTCACCCACCTAGCTGTCAAGGGGGGGGGGGAAGCCTAACCCTGTCGTACGCCCCCCCAAAATTACATCCCGGGCAACGCCGGGTCTCTCAGCTAGTATATATATATATATATATACAGTTGAGTGAAAAAGAAAGTTGAATTAAATGGTTTTACATATCAGGACATAATAACACTCATCTGTTCCTTAGCAGGTCTTAAAATGAGGTAACTACAACCTCAGGTGAATAACACATGACATATTGCACCGTGTCATGATTTATTTAACAAAACTAAAGCCAAAATGGAGAAGCTATGTGTGAAAAACTAAGTACACCCTTACTGCTTCCATAGGAATTAAGATGCTAAGTAGCAGACAGGTGCTGCTAATCAAATGCCCTTGATTAATTGATCATCAGCAAGTGTGACCACCTCTATAAAAGCCAAAGTTTTAGCAGTTTGCTGGTCTGAAGCATTCAGGCCATTTTGAATAGTGATGCAGGAGAAAAACATGATTTTAAAGGCGTCAAGACAGCAGAAGGCTAGGAGACGCCGTCAGGACCCCACAATTGGACCCCGACGCAGGTAATAGGTCATGGGGGGGGGGCGACTGACATTTTGGGGGGGCGAGTGGGTTTTGGCCCAGTTTTTGGGCCCTTTTTATATATGTATAGCAAATAAAAAGATCACTTGTGAGCACATTCACATGTCTTAGACAGGTCTGTAACCCTACCTTTTACCATTATCACCTAGCATACAGTGCTTCCACTGCAGCAAGGGATTCTGGGAAATTACATGCAAATGAGCACACTGTGTCACTTTTTGCCTGAAATCCATTTTACATGGAACCCTTATGCCCACCCTCTTGGAGATTCTGCCATTACATTGTACATAGTGCTGGCTACCTGTTGGCTCACAGGATGCTGAGTGGTCTGCCGGTGGTAGTGGGGAGGTCTGGACAGGCTTCTGGGGTACATTACAGGTCTTTATGTCTGTTGTTACGGCGCCTCCATCTGCTGCAGGGTCCAGGAAGATGAAAGCAATCTCCTGCATAAGAACTTACTCCACTCCCCCCAGACAGATTGCATACTAGGCAGGAGTATAATTAACTGGAACCTTTTATTCCTTCTGCATACACAGCACAGTCTCTGTCTGCACAGTACAACTGACAGGTCTCCAACCGCAGGATGGTCCCTGGACATCCACCCCCGGCCAAGGGCACCAGAGCCAGTCCTTGCTCTTCCCTGACTTCCTAGTATAGTCAGAGGAAAGGTAGCACTCCTCACTCCCCCAAGGGGAGGGGACAGTAGGTGCCAGGTCCCTGCTCAAATCTGCTTGACTAAAAGTCTCTCTCAGGGGGAGAGGCAATGACTAAATTTAGGTGTGCAGTCTCTTAAGTACATAGGGGGATGGTACAAGGTCTGAGCCCAGGATTGGGCAGAACACATGCCTTGTCCCACCTCCTCCACTGCCACTCGAGAGAGGCTTAGGCCTCGGTCCCGCTGCGCTCGTTGGCGCGGGCGGCGGGTCGCGAGTTCCCCACCAGCAGGGGAATCCTCGCGAGCCGGTCCCGGTCCCCACTGGCTGCACAGCTGACTACACGCTGTCGCGCGTCAGCCGCTGGAGACACCAGAGAATGGTGTTTTCTAGCTTTGACGCGTGACGTGTGTGGCTGTGAGCCAATGGGGAGGGGAGGCTGCGGGAGGAGGAGAGGCTTCGGGAGGAGGAGAGGCTTCGGGGAGCGGGGAGGAGTGTGGAGTGAAAGCAGGTGAGTGCCTTTCTCTGTGTGTGTGTCTGAGTGCGTGCCTGTCTGTGTGTGTATGTGTCTGAGTGCGTGAGTGCCTGTCTGTGTGTGTGTGTGCCCGAGTGCCTGCCTCTGTCTGTGTGTGTGTGTGTGTATGAGTGCGTGAGTGCCTGCCTGTGTGTGCGCGCGCGTGTGTGTGTATGAGTGCGTGAGTGCCTGCCTGTGTGTGTGTGTGCGCGTGTGTGTGTGTGCGCGTGTATGAATGAGTGCCTGCGTGTGTGTGTTTAAACTTACCTTCCAGCTCCAGCCCGAGTCCGTGGAGGGAGGGGGGGGGGAGAGTAGCGGGTCCCTCCGCTCAAGCCACGCCCCCCCTCCCTGTCAAACCTCCCACCTCCCGCCCACCTCCCGATCAAACCTCCCACCTCCCGCCCACCTCCCTGTCAAACCTCCCACCTCCCGCCCACCTCCCGATCAAACCTCCCACCTCCCGCCCACCTCCAGCTCCGGCTCCCGCTCCCTACAGACCGCAGATCGCGGTCTGTGTATCTCAGCGCACCGCCTGTCAGCAGCGCAGGTGCGCTGACTCTGGGAGCGGGGCCTTAGCCTTACTGTGGAGAAAATCCCTGGATTAGACCTGACACTACCTGCACTGTTACTAGGGCTTACATGTCAGGGAGGGCAGACCGGTAGCCAAAACCAGGCATGGCTACAATTATTTGAGAGTCCATCTGGGCCAGGAGTTTTTGTATTTTTGAGTTCCTGTATCACTGCCAGTATCTCTCCTTGTGAAGTCTCTGCATTTAATAAAACACTATCCTCAACTTTGGTAATTGACATGAGTCTAAATAAGTGTCTAATTGTTGTTTAAATATATCTGAGTTTTGTTTATGTTTATTTTGTAAATTATATAAAGATGAGTAGTATGCTATAAATTCCTCCTCTGTTACTTTTGGATCAAGTGACGTTTCTGCTTTTCTCATTGTAATTGATTTAATATTGGAGGAAATGTGGATATTTCTCGGTTTCTGAGCTAATAGTCTGTCCGCTTTATTACCTTTTTGGTAGAACAATTGTTTGGTCCATTTCAAAGCTTTTTCTGCTTTGTTAATTTGCAGAATTCTCAGATCACCCATTTTATTTTAAGCCATTTTTGATCCTTTGCGCCCGTGGGATCTTTTTATAGATATAATCGGCCCTCTCTAGGCCTGTTGAACATTCAGTCAATTTATACTCCCCTCGCTTCTTCATCAAAGAAGCAATGGGTATAAACGTTCCCCTCGTACATGCTTTTTGTGCTTCCCAAATTGTTGAGAGAGCCATTCCTGGTGTATCGTTAATAGAAAAAAAATCTATTAAATGTGAGTTAATTTAGTTAATAATAATAATAGCATGTTCTTGTATAGCGCTGCTAGTTTTACGTAATGCATCAGAAATATGAGAGACGTAGAGACATTTTGCAGGCACAGGTCCCTGCCCCGTGGAGCTTACACTCTATGTTTTTGGTGCCCGAGGCACAGGGAGATAAAGTGACTTGCCCAAGGTCACAAGAAGCCGACACTGGGAATTGAACCAGGCTCCCCTGCTTCACACTCTCAATGCCAGTCAGTGTCTATACTCACTGAGCCGCTCCTTCTCCCTAATTACACCAAGATCTCTCAGAAGGGAGTCGTTAAACTTCCGCATATGTCTCACCCTGTTAGGATTGATATCTTTTAACGTGCATGTTACACGTGCGTGATCAGACCAAGTAATTGGGTTGATCCTTGTCTCTGTCACAGCTGGGATTAGTGAGTGTTCTATAATATATAAAGAATCTAACCTTGAGAATACTAGATGGGGAGCCGAGTGAAATGTATAGTCTCTCTCTTTAGGGTGTTAAATCCTCCATATATCCCATAATGCTATATCTTGTATACATCTTGCTAAATCTGTATCTTTAGGATCTTGCACTTTCAGAGTCCTTTTGGGGGGGGGGGGGGTTTGATTTATCTAGTTTTATATCGTAAACTGCATTGAAATCTCCTGCCATAATTATTTTCCCTTCCGCAAACTTTGATAATCTAGGGAAGACTGACTCATAAAAATCTACCTGTGTCTCAGTGTGGGTGTAAATGTTAGCCAGTGTGACCATTGTGTTTCCCAATTTGCACCTGAGGAACAAAAACCGACCTTCTTTGTCAGAGTCACTTTCCTCAAGAGCAAATCGTTCCGACCTTCTGATCAGTATAGCCACTTTTCTTTTCTTCACCAGCGCCGATGCGAAGAAACTCGGGGAAGACTCTGTTGAAAAATCTGGGTTGACCCTGTTTCCTGAAATGAGTTTCCTGTATAAAAACAACATCACACATTTGCTTATTAAAATCTTGCAAAGCTAATTTCCTTTTTCTGAGATTGTTTAAACCTTTAACAGTTACCTAGTTTTAACATATTAAAATGAAACCATATTTCCTAGCCATTTTTGTTATTTTGTATGTGCGCAGGGATTTTGATCTGTTGTCTGAGTAGGCTCTGTCTTGCCTCAGGTAGATGAGGGAGGGGCAGGGATAAGAGAAGAAAGTGGAAAAACAAAAACATATACAGCTGAACCCCGTTATAACGCGGTGCTCGGGGTCTACATAATGAGACCGCGTTATAACTGGGATGGCGACATGGCCGCCGCGCGAGGACTTACTCGGCATCTGCAGCTCTCTCCTCTCTCTCCTCTCCCTGCTTCATCAGGTTGCGTCCACGTGCGCTGCACACATTCAATGCTTTATTGCTAACGGACACACACACACACTGCGTACGTGGGCAGCCAGATGAAGCAGGGTGAGGAGAGAGCTGCAGATGCGGGGTAAGTCCTCAAGCGGTGGCAATTTCGTGTAAAAAAAAATGTTTTTAAATCGGGAGCAACACTCAGACCGCGTTATAAGCGGATCCATGTTGTAGCAGATCGCGCTATAACGGGGTTGAGTTGTACTTATATATAACCACATTTACTTACATTTTTACATTTTCTTAAACTAAACTACCCCTGTGGGATTTCCAGAGAATAAAGGACAGTAATTTAGCCCTCAGAGACTTCCAAGGGGAAGGGGGTCTGAATGAGGGCATAATTCCCTTTTTTCTCCGTTCTCTAAAAAAATGAAAAAGACGGAGGAGGGGAGAGGGAGGGGGGTACAGATTGGGACCCCGAACAAAAAAGAAAAAAAAATGAAACACCACCAGAAAGTAACTTTTAGGGAGCATCCAGAGCTCCCGAGTCCTTTTCTTCTCCGGATCAGGGTATTGGATGGGTCGCAGCTGGAGGCCGGCTCCGATGTCACTCCGCACTTCCTCGTCTCCCGGGCAGGGGAGGAAAAAAGATCCGGTGTGGGATCAGATATCGAGTCCTTTTCTTCATTCTTTGTGTGAATTCTTCTGTCTGGTAACACCTTTGGTGACGGGCCAGTAGTCATTTTTCCGATACTTGTTGGATACTTTCTCGGACCTCTTGGTCTTTTTGCTTGCTTCCTTTCTGGGTTCTCCCGTGTCCAGACGGGTATCCGGGTAGATTTGCTGGGTGACCGGCAGCCGGAGGTGATTTAGATCTTTGTATTAGACCCAATTTGATCAGTGCTTTTTCTCCTTCTTCCGGATTCTTCCCCACTATTGTTGAGCCATTATGCCAGATCACGGCTTAAATGGGAAACCCCACTTGTATCTGACTCGGTTGTCCCTCAGCGTCTTTGTGACCTGCTGCAGTTCCTTTCTTTTTAGCAGAGTAGAGGGACCCAGGTCACTGAATATTTGGATCTGGTGTTCTTCACATCCTATCCACTGTGGCGTTCTGGAGACTTGTATAATGGCTTCTTTCACCGAATAATAGTGAGCCCGCAATATAACGTCTCTCGTCTTATTGGGGTCGAGTTGTTTAGGACCCTGAGCCCTATGCACTCTGTCCAGTAGCAGTCTCTCTTCCGTTTCGTCGGGGAGCGAGCTCTGGAGCAGTCTTCTGACAAAAATCTGTTAGCGCCTCAGGTGATACAGTCTCCGGTATATTCCGTAGTCTCAAATGATTTAGTCTAGCGCGATTTTCTGTATCTTCCAGGGCCTCTGTCAGAGTGTTTACTTGTAATTTTGAGGCTCGCAGTTCATGGTCAGTGGCATTTTGGGCTGATATCAGCTCGCCAGCTTCCCCTTCTAGACAGTCAGTTCTGTCTCCCAGTTCATGCAGATCTCTGCTCAGTTCCGACACTACTTTGGTCGTTTCTGTTTGCATTTTTTGGACCATACATTTCAGTAAGTTGTCTAGATCATCTTTTGTGGTTGGTCTGGTGCTTTCATCCATACCTCCTGCAGCCCCTGCTTCAGCATCTACTTCAGCGTCTCCCTCTGATCCTGAAGGGAGACTTGTGCGGCCGCCATCTTGGGAACCCTGTTGATTCCGCTGCGTTCTTTTTAAAAAAAACTTTGATGCTGCTGGGGTTGCCTCTTCTCACTGCGCGGCTTCATCTCCCTGGGTGGTCCGCCGCTGATATCGCCGGTTTGGCTCTCTGCCCAGACGCGTGATCAGCTGTTTCTTTTTCATTTCCCTGCCCGGGGATCGGAGGAGCTCCGTGTTAGGCGGCCATCTTGTCTTTTATTATTATTAATGTCGTTTATTTATAAAGCGCCACCATATCCCGCCGAGCGGTACAATGAGGGAACAGGATGATAGAAATGACAGACCCAATAAGGACAAAATGACACAAACAGGTAGAAAGGTAATGTAACGCTCGGCCTGCCCACAAGCCAGACGAGACCCCGGGACTGATTTGGAAAGTGTAAAACCACACACCTAGCAGCAAACGGTGGCACGGCCGAAGCGTGGTAGTAGCGTAGGTGGTCCGGGTAACAAGAATGTAAATGATACCGTACTTGACAGCTCCGGCGTAGAAGGGTTAAGTTTGTATGCCAAGGGTCATGGGTTGGAGGGCAGCATAATCGATTGTCCGTAAGCCTGGTTCGTGGAGTGGAGAGAGCAGCGTAGTAGTTTGTCCGTGTGCCGTGTCCAAGGGTTGTAGAGGTCTGCAGCGTAGAAGTCCAAAGCAAGGTCCAAAGGGTTCCAGAGAGCAGCGTAGTAGAGTTCAAAGCAAGGGTCAAATCCAGGGAGGTCAGCAAAGATTCCAGGGACAGGAGCAGCACTGAAAAGACAAGAGAGGCCAGGCAAGAGCAGACAGCACCAAGGTACAGAAGCTATGCAGAGCAAAGAGGAAATGGAGAAGAGGGATTATATAGGGGGCTGGGGCCAATCAGAGAAAGGGGAGTGATGGAGGAGCGGCCCGAAGAGGAACCTAATAGGAGAGCAGAGTGAGGAAGTTTGAAACCAATGGCAGTGAGGGGAGGAACAGAGGGACGGACAAGGGAAGGGACAGAAAGGGAAGGAGGACCTGAGAGGCAAGGCAGATGGGGAAGGGGCGTGCCGAGCATGTGTGTGACGTCCGAGGAGGCAGAGCATGGGGAAGGTGCACCGGAGGATCCAGGAGCGGAGAGAAGAAGGGGAGGAGCAGAGGGACGGACAGGGGAAGGGTCAGGTAAGGAGGGAGAAGCGGGGAGGCGGAGCTGACGGGACCCGAGCGGCGACACGCAAGGAGCGTGTGCCGCGTCAGCGGAGGCAGGTGCCTGGCGCCAACCAATGGCGGCTTGGGTGCGCGCACCCGTAGGGCTGACGCGCGTGGGCAGGAGGTGCAGGGAAAGCAGCCATGAGTGGGGAATGCCGCCGGGGAGCCTGAATGGCCTGAGAAAAAGGAAAGGATGCTCTGGACGCGGTTATACCCGCAGCGCGGATCCTTACATGTAATGAGGGTTTATGATGCGGTCTGGGACATTTGGCTCGCCTGTTTTGTGTGCAACCAAGTCGCCGCCAGCATTTAGGGCTGTTATATAGTGGGCAGTTATAATTGGCTGTGGTTAGTCAGCCTTCCTATAATAGGGCCGCGCACACGTACGGCAGTGAGCGTGCATCCGGCCGACAGGGGGGAAGACGGGGAAAAGAAAGATTTTGCGCCTCTACCGCCGCTGAAATGTATGTATGTGTGTATGTGTATATGTATGTATGTGTGTTTGTGTATATGTATGTATGTATGTGTGTTTGTGTGTGTGTATGTGTATGTGTATGTGTGTGTGTGTGTGTGTGCGCGCGTGCGTGCGTGCGTGCGTGCGTGCGTGCGTGTGTGTGTGCGTGCGTGTGTGTCAAAGTTGAATAAATAAAAATTATTTTTATTGTGCAACAAGTTTTTTTATTTTAAAAATATTATTTAATACATTGTGTGCGTTAATAATCTAGCCCCTAACCTTACCCAAAAACCCTAATCTTAACCCCTAATACTAATGCTACCCTACCCTAAAAACTTTAGCCCCTTACCCTAATACTCCTTACCCTAAAACCCCTCCCTGTGCGGCCCACGGTGGCCCCCCTCCACTCCCCTTTCCCCTTCAATAGTAGGGACGGAAGGAGTGCGCTCCAGCAGTTGCAGCGTGTTCCAGCGATGTGACCCCCACTCTCTCTTCTTTCTATGCTCGTGTTCTGGGGGCTTCCAGTAGGAAATTTATCCTGGAAGCGTGTACCCCATCTCTGTATCAAAAATAGAGAAATGTATGCTATGGACTTTAACATCAGAACTATTGTGTGCACTGTTCCAAGATGGCGGCCACCGCGTGGTTGCACGTTTCCAGCATCTAAAATGGTGTTCCCGCCTGGAATTGGGTTGTTTGGTGCAAATTGCAAACCTTTGTAACACCAAGGTGCATCCTTTCGGCGCCAAATGTGGGTGCCGCCCACGTACTGTAAGTGATTGCCTCCCCGGGAGTCAAGAATCCTCTAACTCAAACAGCCCTGCCTTTAATTCCACCCAGGGGAGGAGTAAAAAAATTGTTCAGCCAATCAGAGCCTGCCTTGGAGTTGGGAGGAGTCCTCAAGTTCCACTCGCATGTCATTCGCATTAGAACTGAGCAAAAGAAAGGAGCTACTATCTAACTCTCTCTCTAATCTACTTCAATGGCGTCCAACCAGGATTTAGATGACCTGAATGTCACCTATTACGGACTACCTGGCGGCTATCTGGTCGTGCGGGTGGGTGATTTATACACTGATGGATCTAATACCGCTTGTAACGCGTAGCTCACCACAAACGAGGCGCGATCGCTGGGCTGAGGTAGGGATTGGTATAGAACGCCGACCAAAACTGCGAGGGTGCGTCTAGAGTATTGGATAGTCTTAAAGGCCGGATCAGGGTAGTAGAGGACAGCGTAAACGTGGTACTTGCCGGGTCTAGGAGTGTAGAGTAGCGGTATGGGGTATGTAGCCGGGGTCAGTATTGGAGAGAGTAGAGTTGTCGTAAAGCCAGGGTCAGTGCAGGAGAGAGCAGCGTCGCTGTGTTCCAATGCGAGGGTCAGTGCAGGAGAGAGCAGCGTCGCTGTGTTCCAATGCGAGGGTCAGTGCAGGAGAGAGCAGCGTTGTCATGTTCCAATGCCAGGGTCAGTGAAGGAGAGAGCAGCGTCGCTGTGTTCCAATGCCAGGGTCAGTGAAGGAGAGAGCAGCGTCGCCATGTTCCAATGCCAGGGTCAGTGCAGGAGAGAGCAGCGTCGCCGTGTTCCAATGCCAGGGTCAGTGCAGGAGAGAGCAGCGTCGTCATGTTCCAAAGCCAGGGTCAGTGCAGGAGAGAGCAGCATCGTCGTATTCCAAAGCCAGGGTCAGTGCAGGAGAGAGCAGCGTCGTCGTGTTCCAAAGCCAGGGTCAATGCAGGAGAGAGCAGCATCGCCGTGTTCCAATGCCAGGGTCAGTGAAGGAGAGAGCAGCGTCACCGTGTTCCAATGCCAGGGTCAGTGCAGGAGAGAGCAGCGTCGCCGTGTTCCAATGCCAGGGTCAGTGCAGGAGAGAGCAGCGTCGCCGTGTTCCAATGCCAGGGTCAGTGCAGGAGAGAGCAGCGTCGTGTTCCAATGCCAGGGTCAGTGCAGGAGAGAGCAGCGTCGCCGTGTTCCAATGCCAGGGTCAGTGCAGGAGAGCAGCGTCGTGATCCAATGCCAGGGTCAGTGCAGGAGAGAGCAGCGTCGTCATGTTCCAATGCCAGGGTCAGTGCAGGAGAGAGCAGCGTCGCCGTGTTCCAATGCCAGGGTCAGTGCAGGAGAGAGCAGCGTCGCCGTGTTCCAATGCCAGGGTCAGCGCAGGAGAGAGCAGCGTCGCCATGTTCCAATGCCAGGGTCAGTGCAGGAGAGAGCAGCGTCGTCGTATTCCAAAGCCAGGGTCAGTGAAGGAGAGAGCAGCGTCGTCATGTTCCAATGCCAGGGTCAGTGCAGGAGAGAGCAGCGTCGCCATGTTCCAATGCCAGGGTCAGTGCAGGAGAGAGCAGCGTCGCCGTGTTCCAAAGCCAGGGTCAGTGAAGGAGAGAGCAGCGTAGCCGTGTTCCAAAGCCAGGGTCAGTGCAGGAGAGAGCAGCGTCGCCATGTTCCAAAGCCAGGGTCAGTGAAGGAGAGAGCAGCGTCGCCGTGTTCCAAAGCCAGGGTCAGTGAAGGAGAGAGCAGCGTCGTCGTGTTCCAATGCCAGGGTCAGTGCAGGAGAGAGCAGCGTCATCGTGTTCCAATGCCAGGGTCAGTGCAGGAGAGAGCAGCGTCGCCGTGTTCCAATGCCAGGGTCAGTGCAGGAGAGCAGCGTCACCGTGTTCCAATGCCAGGGTCAGTGCAGGAGAGAACAGCGTCGCCGTGTTCCAATGCCAGGGTCAGTGCAGGAGAGAGCAGCGTCGTGTTCCAATGCCAGGGTCAGTGCAGGAGAGAGCAGCGTCGTCATGTTCCAAAGCCAGGGTCAGTGCAGGAGAGAGCAGCGTCGTCATGTTCCAAAGCCAGGGTCAGTGCAGGAGAGAGCAGCGTCATCGTGTTCCAATGCCAGGGTCAGTGCAGGAGAGAGCAGCGTCGTCATGTTCCAATGCCAGGGTCAGTGCAGGAGAGAGCAGCGTCGTCATGTTCCAAAGCCAGGGTCAGTGCAGGAGAGAGCAGCGTCATCGTGTTCCAATGCCAGGGTCAGTGCAGGAGAGAGCAGCGTCGTCATGTTCCAAAGCCAGGGTCAGTGCAGGAGAGAGCAGCGTCGTCATGTTCCAATGCCAGGGTCAGTGCAGGAGAGAGCAGCGTCGCCGTGTTCCAATGCCAGGGTCAGTGAAGGAGAGAGCAGCGTCATCGTGTTCCAAAGCCAGGGTCAGTGCAGGAGAGAGCAGCGTCGTCGTGTTCCAAAGCCATGGTCAGTGCAGGAGAGAGCAGCGTCATCGTATTCCAAAGCCAGGGTCAGTGCAGGAGAGAGCAGCGTCGTCGTATTCCAATGCCAGGGTCAGTGCAGGAGAGAGCAGCGTCGTGTTCCAAAGCCAGGGTCAGTGCAGGAGAGAGCAGCGTCGTCATATTCCAAAGCCAGGGTCAGTGCAGGAGAGAGCAGGGTCATCGTATTCCAAAGCCAGGGTCAGTGCAGGAGAGGGCAGCGTCGTCGTGTTCCAATGCCAGGGTCAGTGCAGGAGAGAGCAGCGTCATCGTGTTCCAAAGCCAAGGTCAGCGCAGGAGAATAACACAAGGTCCAAGGTTCCAGGCAAGGTCAGGCAGCAAGTTAAGGCAGACAGGCACGGAGTAGCAAGAGTAAGCGTCACACACTGAAGTTATGCTCGGCAAGGTATGGGAGCACAGAGAGCATATTTAAAGGACCTCCCACCAATGGGAGGTATCTAGGAAGTAGGGCCGTGGTTCCTGATAGGCTGCTGGATCGTGCAGGTGCGTCCTATTGCACAGCCAATTGAGACCGCATCAGAGAGTGCGAGAGGGCCGCGCGCAACCCACGCATAACGCCGGTGACCCGCTCGCGTGCAGTGCCTGCGCGCTGCGCGTAAGTACCACCGTTAGGTTGCCTCTCTTGAGTGCCACAGGAACCAGATGAGCGACAAAGGGTTAAGGGGACAGAAGCACCAGAACGGCGAATCCTCACACCGCTGTGTCTGCTGTGGGCCCGTGCGCCCAAGTACCAACAGTCCCAGGACTGGAATCCGGGTTTACCAAGATTCTTGAGGGTGAGTGGACTGCCCCAGGGGTGTCGGGTGTGAATCTCAAGGTGACCGCCGAACAATGGAGCTCCATATTCCTGGTCGCCCGGGAGACTGACTCGCCCCAACATCGCGTCCTGGTGGAAGTGTCCCCATCCGTTGCTACTCCTGATGACATCGGCCGGGCGGAACCTGAGGAGAAGAGCCCATCTACCACTTACCATGTCAAGCGAAGCTCCGGTCCAGATGCGTCCATCCAAGAGGCTGTGGAGGTTCCGGAGCAACAGAGGTGCTCCGTGATCCCGGATGGTGTCGGCGCTGTTCCGGACCTGCCTGCGGAGGAATCTGGGGACATCACCTACCGGGCGTCTGGTGAAATTCCCACTCCTTCCGCTTTGCAGGGTCCCGTTGTGGCCTACCTGGATGAGGAGGCGGGTGCGGCCTTGTCCGGAGCGCAGCGGGGTGACGAATTTCCGATTCTACCGGATGTGACGCCGTCGCCGGACTTGAACCTGCCTGGTGGTCTTGCGAGACTGTTGATCCCGGATGACGTCACCAAGATGGCGTCCGCTGAGGCTATGGAGTCGGTTTCACCACAGCCAGAGTCAGCAGCAGTGAGTGTGAGCTTGCTTCCGGAAGATGCCCCTTGCTTCGTGGCCCAATGTATGGAAAGGGTCACCGCATCCCTACCACCATGCCCTTGTCACCTCCATGGGGCAAAGGAAAGTCCCTTTCTACCGGACTGGTCATGGACTATGCCATGCCCCTGCCACAGGCCCTACCATCCCATGCTACCCCTGTGCAGGATGTTGTAGACTTTGTCCGGACCCATTCTGCCCCTGCCACTACCCCATCCTCGACCATTGGTTCAGTAAGGGTGAGACATGTTGACCCTGCTGTCACCCCCGTTGCGTTAACAAAGGATCCTGATGATGTATCACCTAGGTGATCTCCTGATGTGAGGGATTGGTCATTTGGGGGTGGTAGCTCTGAAGAATCTGAGGGTGAGATGCCTGCATCTAGTCGCATTAAAACACCTACCTCTAGGGGCTCTTATCAGCTCTCCAGGGAATCATCAAGGTCCCAATCTCAACAGTCTAATATATCGAGGGCATCTCCGCAGTCTAACGCCTCTAGTGTTGCTTCTCCAGTATGTTCCAGGTCTAGTAGCCCCGGGCCTGAGCCTTTGTCTAGGGAACCCCTTAAGTAGTGGGACCCCATGTTCTATGGTTATGTCCCTAAATTATAAAGGACAAGGTTTGTCCCAATGGGAGAAGCACAGGGATTCACGTTCTGTTTTTTCACACCTGGAGAGCCAGCACCACCCAGAGGCCTGGGCTCCCCTGATTACCCCATGCACTGTTGTAAGGAAGATCTGCAGTGACTGCTGAATAAAGACCCCGTTGCTTTCCTCATACTCCTATCTGAGTGTCAGTCCCTGGGCAGGAGAAAAGAAGTGTGCTTTAGTGGGGACTAATCTCTGGGCACCGTGGAGCCCACTACAGCTGGAGGCGCCAAGCACCAAGTAAAGAACGTCAGTGATCATCAAAAGCCCGTCCTGGTCTCCATATCCCCGCAGACAACTCAGCTCTCCGGAACCCTCACAGGTATGCCGCACCACAACACCTGTAGCCGCAACACGTATGTCCTAGAGGGCGGGGGTACATGTGCTACACATATATATTACAATTACGGGAACGATGGAGACCGAGCTGTATAAGTATCTAAAACATCAGACCGGGAGAGAATGTCTCGTGTATCTCCCGGATATATTCGTATTTATTCGTTTATTAACCACGTCCGTGCTGGAGGGTGCCGCAATATTTTGCTGCACAATCCCCAAAGTCTTTAGCTAACAAGTGAAAAGAGAATGACTCTGGTGCATGCAAATCCCTATTTCTAAATTGCTGGCTGTGATCGGAATCAAGATAGGTTCCCAGATAACAAATGAGAGTGGTTTATTTGCATATTTATTAAAACCTATGTATATGTTTATAATGGGCTCTCATAGAACATGAATACAGTTTTACTGTTAGGTTTTAATAAATATGCAAATATTTGCTTAAACAACTCTCATTTGTTATCTGGGAACCTATCTTGATTCTGATCACATTCAACAATTTAGAAATACAGTAGTGAATCCCTCCCCCCCCCCCCCCCTACTCTGGCTGCAGGAATCCACTGTTAAATTATATATAATATTTCTTTTTCTGGGATTGGACCAAGTTGTATTTACCAATCACATTAGCCCCCTTCCGCCCCCCGCCCCCCCCCCCCCCCCCCCACTTTAGCTGAAAGTAATGCGGTACAAGTGCTTGTGTTATTTGTCTGCTCACCATCGGAAAGGGAACCTGGGAAGGGGGACACATGGCCACATCTTACACTACCAGTATCCCGGGGGTGCTGAATGATTACATTCTCCCCGCTGCAAAAGCAGGGAAACCAGTGCAACGTAATTACACCAAATCTATCACAGGAGAGAATATCCGTGCGTGCAGTTCCGCGCCGTTCCTCTGATAAATATGTGGTTGTTTTTGACCTTGATACATTTTAGTGTAATAGTCTCTTAGTGACCAGTGACCAGTCTGTTCTGTAAGTACAGTAAATGCCCTGCCTCTCGTGCAGGGGAGAGCAACCCCAGTCCTCAAGCGCCACCAACAGGTCAGGTTGTAAGGATAACCCTGCTTCAGCACAGGTGGCTCAATCGTGGACTGGCCAACTCCAGTCTTCAATGGCTACCAACAGATCAGGTATTAGGGATATCCCTGCTTCAGCACAGGAGGCTCAATCAGTGGCTCAGTCGAAGAGTGAGCCACCTGTGCTGAAGCAGGGATATCCTTAAAACTTGACCTGTTGGTGGCCCTTTGGGACTGGAGTTGGCCGCCCCTACTCTAGAGTCCTATTTCCTGCTTGTGGTGCTGCCTCCCTGTTAGCTGTCCCTGCGTCCTCGTGGCAGCCAGTGCCAGACTGTAACAGCACCCGGAGTATTGTTAGATATAAATAGCAGCGTGTGTATCACTCCCGCCCTCCCCCACAGTCCTGACAAACAGCCGCTGGTGTGATACACTTCTGGCCTCTGATAGAATTCTGCCCTAGCACCCGGCCAGTGAACAGAGATCCTTTCACCGCCTTGTGAAATGAACAGGTAAACATTACATCTCAGGTGCGCCAGAGTTGTATTCCCATACAAGCCCTCAGCCATGCAACACCTTCTCTACTCATTTGTATGTTTGATCTATAAGTTTCAAATGTTTTAAAAGCTTTTCAGGTTTAGGGGATTATCCAATAAAACGATTGGCACGATCACAGTTTGATGAATAGCTACCGTCGGGTACTTAGCCTAAATTAACGTTCGGTACACGCTACAGGGGGAAACACCAGCATTACTCCTTTTGAATAGCGTAGTGTTACATTTGTGCATCCGTTAATGCTAATGATACGTGAACGAGGTGTTTCCCCTAACACCGCGTCACGCTCCCTGCCCGGCTTCTAGGGAGATTACATCGGTGCGTTCTATATGGTTACTGCACATGGGTCACCCTGACTCAGGGGCGGGATTCAGGCGGCCGGGCGACGAGGTAGCAAGGATGTATAAAAATGGGCGCCAGGAACCTTTGTAGTACAACAGTCATTTATTCGTGTCCCCAGGCACAGGGACGGCTCATACATGTATTGACAACGTTGTACTGTATTTTATAGTAGGCAGACATGAATACGATTCTTCCATCAGTGCCAAATCTTGTATGTATGTATGTCTTTATTTATATAGCGCCATTAATGTACTCAGCGCTTCACAGCAGTAATACACGGGACAATCATATACATAACAAATAATACAAATAACACATAAAGGAAAGAAGTGTTTCAGCCATAAAAGTAACATTTAGGAAAAGGAGTCCCTGCTCCGAAGAGCTTACAATCTAATTGGTAGGTAGGAAGAACGTACAGAGACAGTAGGAGGGAGTTCTGGTAAGTGCATCTGCAGGGGGCCAAGCTTTATGTACGAGGTGTAAAGTATCAGCCAAGGACCTACTCATATGCTTCATTAAGCAGGTGGGTTTTAAAGTGGGTTTTAAAGGTGGATAGAGAGGGTGCTAGTCGGGTACTGAGGGGAAGGGCATTCCAGAGGTGTGGGGCAGTCAGTGAGAAAGGTTTAAGGCGGGAGAGGGCTTTAGATACAAAGGGGGTAGAAAGAAGACATCCTTGAGCAGAACGCAAGAGTCGGGATGGTGCATAGCGAGAAATTAGGGATGAGATGTAAGGAGAGGCAGAAGTGTGTAAAGCTTTAAAAGTGAGGAGAAGAATGGAGTGTGAGATGCGGGATTTGATCGGAAGCCAGGAGAGGGATTTCATGGGAGACGCTGAGACAGATCTAGGAAAGAGTAGAGTGATTCTGGCAGCAGCGTTTAGGATAGATTGTAGGGGAGACAGGTGAGAGGCAGGAAGGCAGGACAGCAGGAGGTTACAGTAATCAAGACGGGAGAGAATGAGGGCCTGAGTCAGAGTTTTAGCAGTCGAGCAACAGAGGAAAGGGCGTATCTTTGTTATATTGCAGGGGGGAGGAGGGAAATTACAGGGTTTAGCTACCTTTTGATTGTTAGAGGAGAATGTGAGAGAGGAGTCGAGTGTGACCCCTAGGCAGCGTGCTTGGGCTACTGGGTGAATGATCGTAGTTCCAACAGTAATGTGGAAGGAGGTAGTAGGGCCAGGTTTGGGTTTTTGCCATGTTGAGTTTAAGGCGGCGGAGGGCCATCCAGGATGATATAGCAGAGAGACATTCAGAAACTTTAGTCTGTACAGCAGGTTTAAGGTCGGCGGTAGAAAAGTAAATGTGTGTGTCATCAGCATAGAGGTGATATTTGAACCCAAGACATGTGATTAGGTCACCAAGAGAAAGTGTGTACAGAGAAAAGAGAAGAGGTCCCAGGACAGAGCCCTGGGGTACCCCCACAGAGAGATCGATAGAGGAGGAGGAAGTGTTAGCAAAGAGACACTGAAAGTACGATGGGAGAGGTAGGATGAGATCCAGGATAGAGCTTTGTTCCGAATACCAAGAGTATGGAGAATGTGAAGGAGAAGAGGGTGGTCCTGTAAGGAAGCAGGGCTCTCACAACCCCTCCTTACCTTTGCCTGGGACTGCCCCTGCTCCCCCTTCCTCCTCCAAGCGGTATCCCCTCCGCAGGCAGGCTCCGTGTCAGCCGACGCTGACACACGATGGCAGGGACACGCGCGGGACAGTCTTACACCGTGCGCGCTCGAGGCTATACTTTATTCACTGCACTGGCAGCTCCATCACGCCCCCAGCACTCGCTCCAGCCGTACTCACTGCTTCACAGCTGATGCCGCTTCAGGATCACAGCGCGCACCTATCAGCTTACGCTCCACGGCCCACCTTTGCTCCACCTACCTCTCTGATTGGCCCTCCCACCTTTATTACCCCAATCCTTCCCTGGAATCATTGCTCTGCATAGCTTCTGCTTTCCTGGTGTGGATATCCTCTTGCTTGTTATCGTGCTTCTCAGGTTTTGACCCGGCTTGGCTTACGACTCCTCTCCTGGTTCTCGACCCCGGCTTCCTCATCACTACGCTGCTTCTCTCGTCCCTCGATCTCGGCTTGACCTTCGACCACCCGGACCTCTCTCTTCCTCGGCTTCGGCACCTACTACGAGCATTCTAACTCCGGATCCGGCAGGTACCTCTGATACCATTACCACACTCCGGACACGCTTCCTCTGCTGCGGGTGTGTGTTACTATACGTCCCACCTCAGTAAAGGGACAGGTCTGGTCTGCGGGCAGCACTACCGTGACATTATGCAGTGGCACTCGTGCATGTGCACCCAAATTTTGCCGCCCTAAGCTGGGGCCTAAAGGGGAATCCACCACTGACCACAGGTATCCTTTCAAGGGGGTTACACTAGCAATAGGTACCTGTGTAAGACGCCGGCCCGGGCAGTGTGTAAGCACACTCACAATGCTGGATATTCATCTCAGGGAAGGTCACACACGTACTGCAGAACGAGAGCTGACGCTTTAAAGTCTGGTTACGCTTTACACATGTTAAGCGCACTTCTTTATTATAAACAAGACTTGCTCATATGGTATTTCCATTGGTTGGTCCCCATGTTGCCATTGCAGGGATGTCACTTATGTCACAGGACCTGTTCAGGGATCATAGAGGTTAATAACATTTCCCACGACTTTGAATACGCCCAGGATGGCAGGAAGACGCCATGGAAGGAAATGATCTAGCAGCGGAGATGCCCCTGGCACTTGTATTACATTATTGCTCAAGAAACGAACCAAATCATAATCAAATAAGGTGTCATAGTAAAGTAACGCTGCATGCTTGAGTGAAGAATAGCCCACTTGTTTTAATAATACTGGCAAACTCACCCAATTTATCATGAACACTCTGCGGTATTTATCTGAATAAGATATCATATTTTGTTCTCCACGAGAAAAGATCCCTCATTTCAATGCAAGTCTATTGAACATGAAATAATCCTCGTTTTGTTTCCATATCTGTCTGAAACTTTGCCAATGGGCGTTAATACAGAACATTCGCTGCCAGGTGAGCGTACAAGACGTGGGGCAGAGTTTAATAAGAGGCCAGGCTATAGTCTTATTTCGCTGCGCTCAGTTTAGTTCTAAAAAAAACATTGAAAACTTTTTAAAATTTTATTTTTAATATAAATACAGTTTTTTGGGGGGAGAAATTTGTTTAAGCCACGGTTTGTAACTGAAAATGCAGTGGTAATGATTGAGAGAGAGAGAGGCGAGAGAGAGGCGAGAGAGAGGCGAGAGAGAGGCGAGAGAGAGGCGAGAGAGAGGCGAGAGAGAGGCGAGGGCGAGACGAGGGCGAGAGAGAGGCGAGAGAGAGGCGAGAGAGAGGCGAGAGAGAGGCGAGGGCGAGACGAGGGCGAGAGAGAGGCGAGAGAGCGAGAGAGCGAGAGAGCGAGCGAGAGAGAGAGAACGAGCGAGAGAGGCGAGAGTGAGAGGCGAGAGAGAGAGGCGAGAGAGGAGAGGCGAGAGAGGAGAGAGGCGAGAGAGGAGAGAGAGAGAGGAGAGGCGAGAGAGGAGAGAGAGAGAGGAGAGGCGAGAGAGAGGCGAGAGAGAGTCGAGAGGCGAGGGAGAGAGAGAGAGAGAGAGAGAGGCGAGAGAGGCGAGAGAGAGAGGCGAGAGAAAGAGAGAGGCGAGAGAGGAGAGAGAGAGACGAAAGAGAGAGAGGCAAAAAAGAGAGAGAGGCAAGACAGAGGTGAGAATCAGGTAGTTTAAGTAGTTGCATATTTTTGCATAAATAATTCTTCTTTGAATACATTTCACATGAGTTGAATAGGTTAAGTATTCTCTGTCATGCAAATGAGATGGGGGTTTTTTTTTGTAGCAATAATTCTGCACACTGTAGATAATACATAATGAATGCAGTGACAACTCTGCCTGTGCATGGAGAAAACCCGCAGCTTAATGAATTGGCCCCAATTTGTGTATTTGTATGGTTCAGCATGCTCCCCCATCTGTACTGTCTACTGGGGTATCACCTTGTACACAGCTGTGCAGTTACTGAGCCCAGGGAAGGTATAGGAGTCCTTCATTCCCACAGCAGTAGATGCAACCTGATTATTCATTTTACTGGTTATCAGACTTTAATAATTGTCTGTCCCTAAGAAGAAGTAAAATGTCACTGCCCTAATGCAGCAATCCCTGTTTTTTTTATGCATGGGAACCGAACGTTCCTCTCGAGCTGAACCGTATTATTTCCAGCTCTGGGGTCCCGGTTTCTGAGATACGTACCGGTGAAGATAGTGGTGGGGAAACAAATGAGCTATTCAAATCTCAGAGGTGATGCGATCCAACGGGATGAATCTCCGGTGTAAACCTGGAAGTGGTGCTTGTAACTTCTCAGGTCAGTATCGCTGGTCAGTATCGCTGGTCAGTATCGCTGGTCAGTATCACAGGTCACAGGACCATTCCTCGAGAACCTGTAAGGTGCAGTCCTTCCAGGTTTCGAAGGTCTCTTCGCCTGCAGGAGTAGGTTTGACCCCAGAAAACATTTTCAGCTTGCGGTATTGCTGCGGCGGAGGGGGTTCGTTCTTGGTGACTCCCATCTGCTGTATGGCTTTGGCCAGCATTTGTATGTCACCCGCACGGTGGGGGTTGGGACTGCCCATACTCGAGCGGGAGTTAGAACAGGATATGGCACTGGCGTCGTTTCCACAGAGACTCTCTGAGGACGGTGGGGACATACACATAGCAACCTCTTGTAATTCAGTGTGAGATCTACAGGGCTCTGATTTCACATGCTTTTCAGGGTAGATAATGGGACACCCGTTACTGAGCGCTCCAAGGAGCCATAAGTTAGATGGGCCTCCTTCTTCTACCAAATCGTGTCTACCACTTACTAACACTGAGCACCACACTCCGTCTGCGTTTGTGCGGCAGCCTAGGATTTTTGCGTCCCTTGGGTACTTACTCAGTAATAGACATATATATCATAGGAGGAGGTGTTAGCGGGGACTTGTCCCACCGCCAGCGTCTGTAGGGGCGGGACTTGCCTCTTCAGGGCCCATTCATGAACCTCCTGGCGTGAAGGTAATGATAGGGCCAGCGACATTTTATTAGCTAGGTTCGGGCACCCCAGGTCTGAATCTCAGCAGCGCCTCCAAATGTAGCCCTGTTTCCCCCTAAACAGGAAGGCTACCGGTGCAGCCACTACCTGTTGGCTCACAGGGGGCCTAAGCCTCTGCCACGGGGAGCCTGGGGCGATATAACAAAAGTTTTGGTGCAGCGTCTCCACCTGAGAGGGATCCCAACATAGTGGGAGGAGCCCCTTGCAGGATCCAATAATTCTAGTGACCACACAAACTGTATAAAATAACAATAACCTTTACTGGCGACACAAATCATAACGGTTATAGTAATTGCTAATCAGGTACAGCGACCCACCAAGTCTCGCACGGCCGTAACCCACCACCGTGTTCCCAACACGTGTATTAGAGTCCCACACCCAAACTCAATGTGTGAGACAGCGCTGCCCACTAGTCTAGGTGTAATGGTTGGTGCACTTAGTTTAGTAGGTACCTGCGCGCGAAATGTAACTATCTCCCTGTAGGGGATTGCTGCAGTCCCATTGGCTATGTCAAACCATGTGTTCTTGCAGCCCCAGTAGCTGCTGGGAGTTGTAGTCCCCGCGGAGCATATTCCCATAGCCGCCGCGTGCGCCTAGTTCACTGCGCATGCTCTAACTGTAATGGCTGCCATGACTCCTTTTGCGCATGCACGAACCTCCGCGCATGCGCCTGCACTCCCAATATGGCGGCGCCCTTAGCCGGAAGCCGTCGGAGCCTCCAGCAAGCCCGCCGCCACTCACACCTTCCCGCTGTGTTCCCCCACTGCAGCGGAGGTAAGGGGGCAAGGGGAAGACCTGGCTACATAACCCTCTGCCCCTCCTTACATCTCAGCCCTAATTTCTCACTATGCACCATCCAGACTTGCGTTCTGCTTAAGGATGTCTTCTCTCTACCCCTTTTGTATCTAAAGCCCTCTCCTGACTTAAACCTTTCTCACTGACTGCCCCACACCTCTGGAATGCCCTTCCCTCAGTACCCGACTAGCACCCTCTCTCTCCACCTTTAAAACCTGATTCAAAACACACCTGCTTAAGGAATCATATGAGTAGCTCCGTGGCTTATACCATACACCTCATACATAAACCATGGCCCCCTGCAGATGCACTTACCAGAACGCCCTCCTACTGTCTCTGTATGTTCATCCTACCTACCGATTAGATTGTAAGCTCTTCGGAGCAGGGACTCCTTTTCCTAAATGTCACTTTTATGGCTGAAGATCAAGAGAAATGGGGACACCACTTCCCTCAGCGGCGCAACTCAGACTAGATCAGGCACAAATACAATGTTGAGACGTATATACAACGCAATGTAAGAGAAATCCCACGTAGCCACACTCTATAACACAGTGGTATCCGGCCCCTCTATAACACAGTGGTATCCGGCGCCTCTGTAACCTCTTCACTGAGGAACACTTTGCAAGAAGAAACCGGAACAAATCAATGCATGACTCACTGTTGGTGTGTGGGATCCTGGCGCTGTCGGCGTGCTCCTACCAAGGTGCTGGCAAAGAACAAATGGAGAGAAGAAGGCGGTGCAGCTGCCTACGTCGGTGAAACAGACTGGGAATCCTCTGGATCCGCAAACTATAAATTTATTGGCACATTAAACACTTCTTCCTATTATGTGTTATTTGTAATTTATATGATTGTCGTGTATTACTGCTGTGATGCGCTATGTACATTAATGTGTAAGGAATCGGGGGCCACGTCCCTTGCGGCGTGACTCCTCCTTACCCACTACCAGTACTGCAGCGGCTGCTGCCCCTGCCCCCCGTCGCTACCCATGCCGCCGCCCAATGCATACCTTGAACTCTGCCGTCGACATCTTAGATTCTGGCACTGGTGTTACAGACTCTCAGCTGTGCTCCACTACTTCCTGGTCTCTCAGCCACTCTCAGCCACTCACAAGCAGCTCCTCGACACGCCTCCGCCATGACCCTCGTCCGGATTGGTCACTGTGGCTTTAAATATTCTGCTTTGGCTTCACTTCATTGCCGAGCATAGATCCTTATGGATGTTACCTGTGTTTCTGCCACAAGCCCTGTTCTTTCGTTACATATCTCTGTTTTTGTTCCAGTACGTTGTACTCGTCCAGTTTCCTCCAGGCTTGCTGCTGCTATGCTGAGTTCCTGAGTTCCTGGTTCTTAGAGACCTGCTTCTTTTGCGCTGTAACACGGGGTTACTAGTGCTGCCTGGTGGTGTGCCTATTGCGGTCAGTCTTCCCTCTCCTAGACCGGAGCCATGGGTCGTGGACGCCACTCGCGTAAACCTCGTTCCCGACCTGCAGCGATTGCGCTGACGCAAAAGGACCAGCTTGATTTCCTGTTGCTGACTCCCTGCTTGAACTACGACTACCCGGATATCTCCTACCCCGACTCTGGCTTGGCCAACAACTATGCTGTTATCTCCAGTCCTGAACCCGTCCTGTTTGACTATGAACTGCGCACTCCGGACCAGTCTGCGCGGTCTAAGGTCGGTGATTTCATAACCCAGCCTCAGCCCCGCGGTCCGGTCCTGGTTTGTGGCGAGCACAATCGTGACATAATGGTGCTATATACATACATACATACATACATACATACATATATACATACATACATATATACATACATACATACATACATACAAATATACACACATACACACATACATACATACACACATACATACATACATACATACATATATACATATATACATATATACATATATACATATATACATACATACATACATACATACATACATACATACAGACATACATGCATACATACAGACATACATACATACATGCATACATACATACATACATACAGACATACATACATACATACATACATACAATGGGTAACCAGAGTTAGAGCCTGAGTCCGAGGCCAGAAAATAACACCTGCCAATGTGAAGCATATCTTACAGCTATATATCCACAGAGAAGTCAATCAACTATGTGTAGGCAATGTAACAGTTGAGTTTGATAGTGTGGCCTCATGGAAAATGGAGCAGCTCCTTCTTCGGTGCCACGATTCCCAGGTCCTCTGAAATCTGGGCGAGAAAATCGGCCAGAAAAAAACCCGAGGTATTTTTCTCCGGGATCATTAATGCTGCATGCATTTTATCACTTGAGATATCATTCCAATTGGTTTCTTCCATGAAGCTGCAAGGCAGCACCTTACAGCTGAGACTGAGAGTATATGAGTGATCGATTTCTGATGTCGGGGGGCAGTTTATTTAAGAGCGTTGTGCATGGGTCACTGTGAGGGTTATACATAGGGTTACATTTACCAAGTTGAATACCTCTATTCAGAAGCCAGACGTTTGCTAGCACTTCCACCATATATTGTACCATTATGTTTACATCCTCTAAAGCAGGGGTGGGGGGCACAAGACTTTTTTGGGGCGGGAGGCGCAGCGGTTACAGAGGCCCTGCGCTGAGAGCGTGAGGCCTATGTCAAGTTACCCGGCTTCAATCACGCGTCTCCATGGCAAGGCGGCATCAAATGCTGATCGTTGCCATGGAGACGTGACGTCATATGACGCGGGGGGTTACGTGACGTGACGTCACATGACCCTGCAGCGTCCTTTGACGCCACAATAGAGGTGAGGGGTGGGGGCGCGACCTAGGAGGAGAGCAGGCAGGGGGGGCACAGGAAGTTTGCGCACCCCTGCTCTAAAGCAGTGATTCCCAACAGGGGGTTAGGAACCCTTGGGGTTTGTTAGGTGTCTCCAAGGAGTTCGCCCAAAAAATGATGTAATGGCACATCCCAAGATGTATCCAGAGTCTGTGTCGGGGATGTACCTAGTAAGGCCCAAACTGCACCTTAGTGTGGGTGATATGGCTGTCAATTATAGCAGGGGCATCCAAAGTCGCTCCCCACTAAATACTTGACATCTACATCGTATAACTGGTTTTCCTAGTCAGTGTATTAATAGAAGACCTGGTGACACCCTCCCAGATTTCCCTCCAGTCAATGTCCAATAAATTCCCAATGTCTCTGTCCCACTGTCTCGTGTATTTTCACTTCCTTATTATGTGGCATGATATGCTGGGGCAGCATGGAGATTAAGCTTTTGCCCAAAAGGGAGGATCTCCGCATGAACTGGAAATACTGTATGTGTTTAAAGAGGGCACGGATGAAAGTAACTGGAACTCGATGAAGAGCCTGATTTGCATGAATATAAAGTATTCTTTATAATCTGGAGCTCTCAATTTTTCTTTTATGAAAGCAAAGCTGTTAAGGGGATTTCCTTGTCATAGGTCTCTAATTCTGAAGAGACTTACTTTGCACCACCAGTCAAAATCAGCTTCAACCACACCCGGCTCAAAGAATGGATTGTTAAATTGGTGCATGATGTTATTTTTGGGGTAGTTAGGCCATATTTAAGATTTTCTGCATCAAAGAGTGAGAAAATATATTATTTGGGATGTTGGGCGCTCCATTGATTTTGATCAGCCAAAGTAGCGGTTCGAGACCGATTTGACTTTGCATCATAGGACTCAATGTCTACCGACACCTTAGTACATTCATTCAAGGGCAAAAGAGGGCTCAGTTAAGCCACTTTATGCTATGAACGCAGACATGAGACCAGCAGCCCACAAGTTAGTGTAGGCATGATTAGAATATTGCGTTGGTTTCGGGGGAGGTGGGGGGGTTCAGTTGGGTCTTTGTCACCTTTTGTAAATCATGGCTACTGTATATTAACCTGGAGCATTTTACAATACGCTGTCCAGTATAGAAGAATATAATTGAAAAGGCCTGTGAGGTGGGGAACAAACCTTCCTAGGGATGGAGAGGGGTGGGGGGAATGCTTCTTTAATCTCCATGTATATGGTGAGTGTGGCAAAACATAGCTATTTAATTGCACCTCCAGCATGGCATGATCAGATCAAGTTATCCCATGTATTTTAGCATGTGCTACTCGCTGGATCAAAAGACCCCTCGTGTCTCTTAAAAAATTCTGCTATGCCATTGAGAGTTTAAAAACCTTGAAGGTGCCATTGGCCTGATACTGTAGTTTCTCTAATAAATATATATTTCTTTTTTTTAAACTGCAATTTTAATCCCACCTTTTACTCTTTTTCACAAAATATTAGACGGTTCTGAATTTCCAGAAATTATGATTCTACCCAACATCGTTATTCTAAAGAAATGGAAGGACTCCACTAACGCTTCTAGCTGCAGGTCAATTTCTCTTATAAACATGGATGTAAAATGGTAAAACTTTGGCCGACAGGCTCAATGATTGTAGTGGCGGAGGGCCTTTGGCTTCTCAGATACATTTCTCACAGGGATATTTTAGCCCTTTACAAATCTCCCTCTGCCAGAGTTTGTTGTGAGGGACAATATTTGGATTTCATTAAAAATTGTGCTGGTACTAGACAGGGTCATCCTTTGTTGTCCCTATTTTTATTTGCATTACCCATTCAGCCTATAGAGGCTCTTATTAGAAATAACCCCAATATTTCTGCCATTCCTGTTAAATCACAACACTATAAATTAGTCCTTTTTGCTGATCTCCTCCTCACCCTCACCAAGCCATCAACTTCTCTCCCTAATCTGTTTACGGACCTGAAAACATTTGGAGAATTATCTGGCTTTATAATTAATCATTGTAAATCGGCAGCCCCCAATGTTAATCTTCTTGGGATAGTTAAGGTAATCGGTCTAAATATTAATTTTATCTGGCAGAAAGCGGGGTTCCCATACTTAGGAATCAATTTCACATCTTCTTTCCGCTCAATATATAGGGCTAAGCATCCTACACTAATCAGTTCCCTCCAATAGGAACTGGAGCAAATATACAGGTGTGAAATATCCTTTTAAAATACCTTTTTTCCGTAATGAAACAGTGTGTGGGGATACGGGTTGGGTTACATTGTATTTAGATTAGACACACTAGCACCACCTATTGTTACTGCAGAGTATTACGCCAGCTGCAAAACCATTGTGCAGCCACTTCGCGGTTACAGGTCCGCAACATGCAAATACGTTCCCGGGATTTACACTTGATTTTGCGCGGTCACGAACACAGTAAGTCCGGCAACACCTGTAATATCTCCTGGGTTTGGAAAAATAATAATGAGTCTGCATCCTAGATGTATGCATCTCCTCTGGACTCTCCCCATTCCTATTCTGCACAAGGACCCTAAGGATCTCCAAATAGTTCACGCTTTATTTTGGGTGAGAAACGTTTCAGAGTTAAGAGATTCATTCTTTACAGACCAATTGCTACAGGTGGTGCTGGCCCACCCTAATCTTGGAGCATATCTTTAAGGTTCCATTTGATATCAGTTGTTATAGATTGGGCATTAGAGGAGGGCTTGACATTGAGCATAATTGTTACGCCGGTGCTGCCTGCAGACCAGACCCATCCCTTATACTGAGGTGGGGACGTATATGTGCACGCACCCGCAGCAGAAGGAGCGTGTCCGGAGTGTGGTGTTTGGGGCTGCCTGGCCAGGTGGGAATAGCTGTAGCAATACTTGCCGGTACCGGAAGCAGAGTAGTAGTAGTTGTCGTTAACCAAGGCCAGGGATAGGTGAGGTCCGGAGCAGGGGTCCAGTGGCGAAAGAAGCTGCGTCATCAGGGAGATCCGGGGTCGATAGCCAAAGAGAGGAGTCCGCCGAGCCGAGTCGTAACCTGAGTGACAAAGACAATAGGGAGATCCAGAATAGACATCCACAAGAGAGACTATGTCGAGCGATGTGAGAGAGGTAGGACAGGTACTAAATACTGTGGCTGACCAATGGGAAGCGGAGGCAGGCCTGGAGGAGCCCAAGGAGCTGTCCAGGATTGGTCCCCATAATAGGCCGCCAGGTGGTAAGGTTTAGGGTTAACTGGTAACCAGCGCGTGGGCGGGGGGCATGGCGTCACTGCAAGAGCAGTGAATAAATTAACTTGTGTCGGCACGCGCTCCGTAACAGGAGGGGATGCGCGCGCAGGGGCAATGGCAGGTGCCCGAACACCAGCCGCACGCGGAGCAGCGGCAGGGCGATGGAGAGGACGGGGGAGCCCCCCCACCACGGAGGTCAGGCGGGAGCGGCAAGGATGGAGCCCCACAGCAGCGGGAGCCGAAAGAGGTGAGGGGAGGTCACGCTGCGACCGCCGTGACCCCCGCGTCCTCACAATAATGAAGGTGATCCAGCTGATCCCAATGTACTTCTCTGTCTCTTTAAATACACTGTATGTAGACCGCACACACACACACACACACACACACACAAACACACACACACACTTTTATGCATTCAATAATTAAATATCCTCTACACATCTGAGATATGCTTAAATTTAAATATAACCTCACCACACAAAAAAATCGGGCATGATGCCAATATTATTAACCCTTACTTTGCTCCATGTACGTTCGATTCTGCGTTCTCAAAGTGGGTGGCTTTTGGTTTCTCTAGAATTAAAGATCTGATGACAGGAAAAAAGATGAAAAAGAAAATGTAAACCGATTACAGAAAGTAAACATTTACCTAGCGCAGAAATCATTAGACGTCTAACAATCGAGTCACTTCGTGTCAGCGTTTCTCTCCCCATCCCTCCCTCCGCCCACATATTTTTAATTTCTCTTCAAGTTCTCACTATTTGGACAACTATATTATTTCCTCCTTATATCAAATTATTCTCAATCCTGACACTGAAGTACAAATGTGCTTCTATGCGCTTATGGGAGAGCGATGTTAGAGTTAAAGGACTGGGAGAAGTGTTCAAGCTGCAACCAAAAGCTCTAGGTACAACTATGTGTAACCCTCCTTATCGGGCGTGAAACGCGTTCACATCAGTTATATACCGTGGCAATGCTCAGTCTCTCATACCAGCTCATTGTGCAGGCTGGGCGTGATTAAGCAAGTGGGGAAAAGGATGGATGTTGGGAACTTCTGTAAAACATAAAAGGTGCTTTATTTGACATCCGTCTATAAATCTCTACAGGTATTAACATACGTTTCACTTGAAAGAAACTTGCGGCAAAACATATTAACAAAAATTGATGAATCAGGCTGCTCTCCTTGGTGAAGGTCCTAAAACAAGCAGGTGCAAAGGGTAATAGCAATAACACATTAACCAAATGACCCCAAGAGATAGGGTCAGAAAAGCACCCCCGTTATTGCACTCATTGCCTAATACAGTGTATCGTTAAGTAAGTGGCATAATGACTTAAATTATTCTGCTACTTGGTATATTGGGTCAGAAAGAGAGGGTTTAAAATGAAAATAATAAAACTTTAATACATCCAAATATTTAGACACTCAAAATGTAAAAATGAATAGTCCTCTTGAGGGAGTTAGAGGAACCCATAGTCAGTACATGTATTTGTGCAAGTTTATTTAATATTAACCATGGTCCTCCAAAGGCTGCAGACATAAAATGATTTTAGTATCATATATAGTATAGTAACCGTAGCAATAACTGTATAAGCTATACACCATCTAGGAAGTGTATAATATGTGGAAGTGTTGTTATGTACAAACAGGGGCAAACACGGAGGGGTAATAATATGAACCTGTTAGCCTCAAGATGTATAACCAGATAAAGGCACTAGTGTACAGCTTCAAAAAAACCCGTGGGGGGAATATGTGTCCGTTAAGGAGCAAGTGTAGTGCACCCTTCCTGATGTGTCCGTGTCCACAGCTAGTTGCAGTGACCGGGAAACCAGCACACTTGTAACCACATTATACTCATAGCTTGAAACAGTACACGGAGGTGCAACATCCAACTGAATCTCTGCAGTGGCCAAACACCCAACAGGGGGGTAAACTCTCGTCCAGATTACGATACCCGCCCGTATACAAGCCGTGTCTGTGTGTGGAGAGTATGGTGAAGCCGTCTGCAGGTCCCTCCGTGACGTCACTCCTGCGACGTCCTATACAGCCGACACGTGTTTCGCGTGTATCACACGCTTCATCAGGGGGAGGAGTCTAAGGAGGAGGAGGAGACTTACTTAACGATATACTGTATTAGGCAATGAATGCAATAACGGGGGAGCAAAACATATTACTCTGGACTTCTTCTTCCCCATGGTAGCTCTCACTTCTACGCTGGGGAGGTACTTATACTTGTTACCCATAGAAAGGGATAAAGTGACAGTCTCTTGCATAGTCAGTAATGCCCCATATCGAATGGGCCTCATCAGGAATATACTTCAGGCTGCGGAATGAGTAACCTGCTACTATGTACTCCATAATTCTTCTATACTATGTGATCAAAATTACACTAAAGACCTTCCGGGTGGGTCGATCCACACATACTCCGGAGTTACAATGCAGAGAACTCCTATCTAGAGCAGGTTTCCTCCTTTTCAAACCTATTTACAGGGCTCACAGTGAGAACAGTGTTTAGGGTACAGATGAATACATTAATAGCCAATGCATTTTTTTGGCAAATGCATTTATTCTTCTGACTGTTACAGTATATTTTCTATTTATTTTTATTGTTTAGATTAAATTGTTTTGAATTGTGATGTCTTGAATTTTTTTTCCAGATTGTTTTGTATTTAATGATGCATTTTGATGGTTAATGGTTTAAATTGGTGTTGTCTAGTGGTTGTATTAATTAATTGTTGTGTTGGTTAGTGCTTTTAGCTATTACATTTATTTTGGGGCTAGTGGTGTGATTTATTTAATTGATTTGTTAGTGGTTTAATTTATTTAGTTGATTGTCTAGTGGTTTTATTTAGTTAATTGCTTGGTTGGCTAGTGCTTTTAATATTGTTTCTGGATGTTTAGGTGTTTGTTCTATCTGTTTTATTATTGTGTATTTTGGGCATTCATGCTTTTGTATTAGGGTAACCATTGACTGCTATAGTAGCTTATCATGCCTATATTATATGGGTATGATGTACTACTATGCCACTCAATGGGTACAGGGTGGGTATAGTGGGTCCGGGGTGGTTGGTTAGGCCTCCCGGGTGGGTAGTGATGGAGATTGGGTTAACCCCTTAATTACTATAGCGGTTATTAAGCGCTAAGGTGATTAAGAGGTTAGGGGCCATTAGATTGTATTTTTTATGTATTGTTGCTGGCATCGGAGGACATGGCCCTGCAGTATGCTGACGAGGATGCCCTTCATAATGGAAGGGGTAAGTAGAACGTTTTTTGTTTATTTATGCTGGCTAGCTAATATTGTGTTTAATAATGGGCAAATAATCTATTATCCATATCTGGATAATAGTTATTTTGCCCATTACTGTACTGTATGGGTTTGGGGGGGGAGGGGGGGAGGAGGGAGCTGTATTTATTGAAATGTAAACCATGTTTTTTTAAATACAGGAATGGTACCGCTGGCATGCGGGGACCCACGGAGACCACCCGAGGTCCCACGGACACCACCCGAGGACCCCCGGATGCCCACATGGACCACCTGAAAACCCATGGACACCAGTGGGGTGGAGCCGGGGACCCCTGTGGGGCCCCCGGGGACCACCCGAGGGCCTCCAGACACCCGTCGGAATGACCTAAGGGCCCCCAGACACCCCATTGGGACACACGGACACCCGTGGGGACCCCCTGGAGGCCCATGGATCCTAACGGGGACCAACCGAGGGCCCACAGACCCATGACAACACCCCGGGGTACACTGTGGGGACAACCCAGGGACCCCGACCGGCCTGTGGTATTAATCCTGTATGTAAAAAAATAAATAATGGTTTAATGTGGGGGCACAGGTTTGTGTATTGGTGTTTATTAGATATTGAAATGTGTATTGGGTGCCTAGGAAGTGGGTAGTGGGGCTGTATATTGTATTGTATTGTATGTCTTTATTTATATAGCGCCAGTAATGTACATAGCGCTTCACAGTTGCTTTAGACAAAAAAGTAACGTTAAGGAAGAGGAGTCCCTGCCCCGAGGAGCTTACAGTCTAATTGGTAGGTAGGGAGAACGTACAGAGACAGTAGGAGGGCTGCGTGTGTATTTGTGTTTATTGTGGGTAGTGGGCGTGGGTGAAGGGGGTATTATCACTAAGGATGGGTGTTTAGGCTGGTAGCAGGAGGGGTTAACATCTTCATTACCTTAGCGGTATTAATCGCTAAGGTAATAATGGGGTTAAGTCCACCCGCAACCCCACCGAAAGGCATAAACACCCACCAAGGGCCAAATATCACCTTCACCCACTCCTGCTACCCACAATAAGCATGGCACTGGTGGTTAACCCCTTCATTGCCTTAGCGGTTAGCCGCTAAGGTAATGAAGTTGCCTGTAAATGCATTTTTATTGCATGGGATTCATGCCGGGGGTCTCCGGTGGTGCTATTAATGGGTATCAGCTCCGGAGTCTCCCGGCATCAATCCGATGCAGGAAAATGCATTTTTTTTTCTAAGTGCCGTCTCGCCATTTCTCGGCAGCTTCTCATCACCTTGTTGCCAACTTTTTCTGGCGAGGCGATTCGGAGAACAAATTTAAATTCTAGAGCAGCGATCAGCCTCGATAAGCTGATCGGGGCTACTAGAATTGAGCAAGTTTGGGAAACTGCCAATAAGTGGCTTATCGCCGCGCGTTTGGCGATTTCTTTTTTTTAATTTTTTTTTTCGGAGGAAATTTTGGACGAAAATTTCTAGTATCGCCAAAAATATCGGAGCTTACAGAATAGCAGTAAGATTTTTGGCCAAAAAGCTGCCGATAACTGACTTATCTGACCTTTCTGCATAGGCCCCTATATTGAGTTTACATCTTATTATTGCAGCTCAGCAACACTATTGCAGCTCAGTACACTATGAAGCCTGATAGTCTTGATGGACATATTCAGGGTGAGAGATCCAGCAGGACTTCCATGTACTGTACATGATATTTAAGGAGTTATTCATTGTAGTGTGACAGTGCTGATCAGGGCACATGTAACCCCCAGTTACTGTATGCTCCTGATCATCAGGACTCCAAAGGTTTGGAGAGAAAATTCACAGTTTAATAAATAATATAGAAAAGTATGATATCCCGCCATGCCCAAGGAAATATTACAGAGCCAGGACAAAAACCTTACACCAATGACAAATTTCAACATCGTGCGCATATCAAATGAGGGTGAAAAAAATACGGACGGTCCCAGCGTGGGACATTAAAGTTCTCTTTAAAGCCTCAATTACAAGTTCAAGTTTTATGGGAGAAATCTTTGGACGTTTTCCTTTCTGTCTCATACAGTATTCCTGACACTTTGCTGACATCTAGAGCATAACAGGAGGTAAGGCAGAGAGTATAACAGGAGGTAAGGCGGAGAGAGTATAACAGGAGGTAAGGCAGAGAGTATAACAGGAGGTAAGGCGGAGAGAGTATAACAGGAGGTAAGGCAGAGAGTGTAACAGGAGGTAAGGCGGAGAGTATAACAGGAGGTAAGGCAGAGAGTATAACAGGAGGTAAGGCGGAGAGAGTATAACAGGAGGTAAGGCAGAGAGTGTAACAGGAGGTAAGGCGGAGAGAGTATAACAGGAGGTAAGGCGGAGAGTATAACAGGAGGTAAGGCACAGAGAGTATAACAGGAGGTAAGGCGGAGAGTATAACAGGAGGTAAGGCGGAGAGTGTAACAGGAGGTAAGGCGGAGAGAGTATAACAGGAGGTAAGGCGGAGAGTATAACAGGAGGTAAGGCACAGAGAGTATAACAGGAGGTAAGGCGGAGAGTATAACAGGAGGTAAGGCGGAGAGTGTAACAGGAGGTAAGGCGGAGAGTATAACAGGAGGTAAGGCGGAGAGTATAACAGGAGGTAAGGCGGAGTGTATAACAGGAGGTAAGGCAGAGAGTATAACAGGAGGTAAGGCGGAGAGTATACCAGGAGGTAAGGCGGAGAGTATAACAGGAGGTAAGGCGGAGAGTGTAACAGGAGGTAAGGCGGAGAGAGTATAACAGGAGGTAAGGCAGAGAGTGTAACAGGAGGTAAGGCAGAGAGTATAACAGGAGGTAAGTCAGAGAGTAAAACAGGAGGTAAGGCGGAGAGTATAACAGGAGGTAAGGCGGAGAGTATAACAGGAGGTAAGGCAGAGAGTATAACAGGAGGTAAGGCGGAGAGTGTAACAGGAGGTAAGGCAGAGAGTATAACAGGAGGTAAGGCGGAGAGTGTAACAGGAGGTAAGGCAGAGAGTATAACAGGAGGTAAGGCGGAGAGTATAACAGGAGGTAAGGCGGAGAGTGTAACAGGAGGTAAGGCAGAGAGTATAACAGGAGGTAAGGCGGAGAGTATAACAGGAGGTAAGGCGGAGAGTATAACAGGAGGTAAGTCAGAGAGTAAAACAGGAGGTAAGGCGGAGAGTATAACAGGAGGTAAGGCAGAGAGTATAACAGGAGGTAAGGCGGAGAGTGTAACAGGAGGTAAGGCAGAGAGTATAACAGGAGGTAAGGCGGAGAGTATAACAGGAGGTAAGGCGGAGAGTGTAACAGGAGGTAAGGCAGAGAGTATAACAGGAGGTAAGGCAGAGAGTATAACAGGAGGTAAGGCGGAGAGTATAACAGGAGGTAAGGCGGAGAGAGTATAACAGGAGGTAAGGCAGAGAGTATAACAGGAGGTAAGGCACAGAGAGTGTAACAGGAGGTAAGGCGGAGAGTGTAACAGGAGGTAAGGCAGAGAGTATAACAGGAGGTAAGGCGGAGAGTATAACAGGAGGTAAGGCGGAGAGTGTAACAGGAGGTAAGGCAGAGAGTATAACAGGAGGTAAGGCAGAGAGTATAACATTAGGTAAGGCGGAGAGTATAACAGGAGGTAAGGCAGAGAGTGTAACAGGAGGTAAGGCGGAGAGTATAACAGGAGGTAAGGCGGAGAGTGTAACAGGAGGTAAGGCGGAGAGTATAACAGGAGGTAAGGCAGAGAGTATAACAGGAGGTAAGGCGGAGAGTATAACAGGAGGTAAGGCGGAGAGTGTAACAGGAGGTAAGGCAGAGAGTATAACAGGAGGTAAGGCGGAGAGTATAACAGGAAGAAAGGCGGAGAGTATAACAGGAGGTAAGGCGGAGAGTATAACAGGAGGTAAGGCAGAGAGTATAACAGGAGGTAAGGCGGAGAGTATAACAGGAGGTAAGGCGGAGAGTGTAACAGGAGGTAAGGCGGAGAGTATAACAGGAGGTAAGGCGGAGAGTATAACAGGAGGTAAGGCGGAGAGTGTAACAGGAGGTAAGGCGGAGAGTATAACAGGAGGTAAGGCGGAGAGTGTAACAGGAGGTAAGGCAGAGAGTATAACAGGAGGTAAGGCAGAGAGTATAACATTAGGTAAGGCGGAGAGTGTAACAGGAGGTAAGGCAGAGAGTATAACAGGAGGTAAGGCGGAGAGAGTATAACAGGAGGTAAGGCAGAGAGTATAACAGGAGGTAAGGCAGAGAGTATAACAGGAGGTAAGGCAGAGAGTGTAACAGGAGGTAAGGCACAGAGAGTGTATAACAGGAGGTAAGGCGGAGAGTATAACAGGAGGTAAGGCAGAGAGTATAACAGGAGGTAAGGCGGAGAGTATACAGTAACAGGAGGTAAAGCGGAGAGTATAACAGGAGGTAAGGCGGAGAGTATAACAGGAGGTAAGGCAGAGAGTATAACAGGAGGTAAGGCGGAGAGTATAACAGGAGGTAAGGCGGAGAGTATAACAGAAGGTAAGGCGGAGAGTATAACAGGAGGTAAGGCGGAGAGTATAACAGGAGGTAAGGCAGAGAGTGTAACAGGAGGTAAGGCAGAGAGTGTAACAGGAGGTAAGGCACAGAGAGTATAACAGGAGGTAAGGCGGAGAGTGTAACAGGAGGTAAGGCGGAGAGTATAACAGGAGGTAAGGCGGAGAGTATAACAGGAGGTAAGGCAGAGAGTATAACAGGAGGTAAGGCGGAGAGTATACAGTAACAGGAGGTAAAGCGGAGAGTATAACAGGAGGTAAGGCGGAGAGTATAACAGGAGGTAAGGCAGAGAGTATAACAGGAGGTAAGGCGGAGAGTATAACAGGAGGTAAGGCGGAGAGTATAACAGAAGGTAAGGCGGAGAGTATAACAGGAGGTAAGGCGGAGAGTATAACAGGAGGTAAGGCAGAGAGTGTAACAGGAGGTAAGGCAGAGAGTGTAACAGGAGGTAAGGCACAGAGAGTATAACAGGAGGGAAGGCGGAGAGTATAACAGGAGGTAAGGCAGAGAGTGTAACAGGAGGTAAGGCAGAGAGTGTAACAGGAGGTAAGGCACAGAGAGTATAACAGGAGGTAAGGCGGAGAGTGTAACAGGAGGTAAGGCGGAGAGTATAACAGGAGGTAAGGCGGAGAGTATAACAGGAGGTAAGGCGGAGAGTATAACAGGAGGTAAGGCGGAGAGTATAACAGGAGGTAAGGCGGAGAGAATAACAGGAGGTAAGGCGGAGAGTATAACAGGAGGTAAGGCGGAGAGTATAACAGGAGGTAAGGCAGAGAGTGTAACAGGAGGTAAGGCGGAGAGTATAACAGGAGGTAAGGCAGAGAGTATAACAGGAGGTAAGGCAGAGAGAAAAACAGGAGGTAAGGCGGAGAGTACAACAGGAGGTAAGGCGGAGAGTTTAACAGGAGGTAAGGCGGAGAGTATAACAGGAGGTAAGGCGGAGAGAATAACAGGAGGTAAGGCGGAGAGTATAACAGGAGGTAAGGCAGAGAGTATAACAGGAGGTAAGGCGGAGAGTATAACAGGAGGTAAGGCGGAGAGTATAACAGGAGGTAAGGCGGAGAGTATAACAGGAGGTAAGGCGGAGAGTATAACAGGAGGTAAGGCGGAGAGTATAACAGGAGGTAAGGCGGAAAGTATAACAGGAGGTAAGGCGGAGAGTATAACAGGAGGTAAGGCGGAGAGTATAACAGGAGGTAAGGCAGAGAGTGTAACAGGAGGTAAGGCAGAGAGTGTAACAGGAGGTAAGGCAGAGAGTATAACAGGAGGTAAGGCACAGAGAGTATAACAGGAGGTAAGGCGGAGAGTGTAACAGGAGGTAAGGCGGAGAGTATAACAGGAGGTAAGGCGGAGAGTATAACAGGAGGTAAGGCGGAGAGTATAACAGGAGGTAAGGCAGAGAGTGTAACAGGAGGTAAGGCGGAGAGTATAACAGGAGGTAAGGCAGAGAGTATAACAGGAGGTAAGGCAGAGAGAATAACAGGAGGTAAGGCGGAGAGTACAACAGGAGGTAAGGCGGAGAGTATAACAGGAGGTAAGGCGAAGAGTATAACAGGAGGTAAGGCAGAGAGTATAACAGGGGGTAAGGCGGAGAGTATAACAGGAGGTAAGGCGGAGAGTATAACAGGAGGTAAGTCAGAGAGTAAAACAGGGGGTAAGGCGGAGAGTATAACAGGAGGTAAGGCAGAGAGTATAACAGGAGGTAAGGCGGAGAGTGTAACAGGAGGTAAGGCAGAGAGTATAACAGGAGGTAAGGCGGAGAGTATAACAGGAGGTAAGGCGGAGAGTGTAACAGGAGGTAAGGCAGAGAGTATAACAGGAGGTAAGGCAGAGAGTATAACATTAGGTAAGGCGGAGAGTATAACAGGAGGTAAGGCAGAGAGTGTAACAGGAGGTAAGGCAGAGAGTATAACAGGAGGTAAGGCGGAGAGTATAACAGGAGGTAAGGCGGAGAGTGTAACAGGAGGTAAGGCAGAGAGTATAACAGGAGGTAAGGCGGAGAGTATAACAGGAGGTAAGGCGGAGAGTGTAACAGGAGGTAAGGCAGAGATTATAACAGGAGGTAAGGCGGAGAGTATAACAGGAGGTAAGGCGGAGAGTGTAACAGGAGGTAAGGCAGAGAGTATAACAGGAGGTAAGGCGGAGAGTATAACAGGAGGTAAGGCGGAGAGTGTAACAGGAGGTAAGGCAGAGAGTATAACAGGAGGTAAGGCAGAGAGTATAACATTAGGTAAGGCAGAGAGTGTAACAGGAGGTAAGGCAGAGAGTATAACAGGAGGTAAGGCGGAGAGAGTATAACAGGAGGTAAGGCAGAGAGTGTAACAGGAGGTAAGGCAGAGAGTGTAACAGGAGGTAAGGCACAGAGAGTGTATAACAGGAGGTAAGGCGGAGAGTATAACAGGAGGTAAGGCAGAGAGTATAACAGGAGGTAAGGCGGTGAGTATAACAGGAGGTAAAGCGGAGAGTATAACAGGAGGTAAGGCGGAGAGTATAACAGGAGGTAAGGCAGAAAGTATAACAGGAGGTAAGGCGGAGAGTATAACAGGAGGTAAGGCGGAGAGTATAACAGAAGGTAAGGCGGAGAGTATAACAGGAGGTAAGGCGGAGAGTATAACAGGAGGTAAGGCAGAGAGTGTAACAGGAGGTAAGGCAGAGAGTGTAACAGGAGGTAAGGCACAGAGAGTATAACAGGAGGTAAGGCAGAGAGTGTAACAGGAGGTAAGGCAGAGAGTGTAACAGGAGGTAAGGCACAGAGAGTGTAACAGGAGGTAAGGCGGAGAGTATAACAGGAGGTAAGGCAGAGAGTGTAACAGGAGGTAAGGCAGAGAGTATAACAGGAGGTAAGGCACAGAGAGTATAACAGGAGGTAAGGCGGAGAGTGTAACAGGAGGTAAGGCGGAGAGTATAACAGGAGGTAAGGCGGAGAGTATAACAGGAGGTAAGGCGGAGAGTATAACAGGAGGTAAGGCGGAGAGTATAACAGGAGGTAAGGCGGAGAGAATAACAGGAGGTAAGGCGGAGAGTATAACAGGAGGTAAGGCGGAGAGAATAACAGGAGGTAAGGCAGAGAGTGTAACAGGAGGTAAGGCGGAGAGTATAACAGGAGGTAAGGCAGAGAGTATAACAGGAGGTAAGGCAGAGAGAATAACAGGAGGTAAGGCGGAGAGTACAACAGGAGGTAAGGCGGAGAGTTTAACAGGAGGTAAGGTGGAGAGTATAACAGGAGGTAAGGCGGAGAGAATAACAGGAGGTAAGGCAGAGAGTATAACAGGAGGTAAGGCGGAGAGTATAACAGGAGGTAAGGCGGAGAGTATAACAGGAGGTAAGGCGGAGAGTATAACAGGAGGTAAGGCGGAGAGTATAACAGGAGGTAAGGCACAGAGTGTAACAGGAGGTAAGGCGGAGAGTATAACAGGAGGTAAGGCGGAGAGTATAACAGGAGGTAAGGCGGAGAGTATAACAGGAGGTAAGGCGGAGAGTATAACAGGAGGTAAGGCAGAGAGTGTAACAGGAGGTAAGGCAGAGAGTGTAACAGGAGGTAAGGCACAGAGAGTATAACAGGAGGTAAGGCGGAGAGTGTAACAAGAGGTAAGGCGGAGAGTATAACAGGAGGTAAGGTGGAGAGTATAACAGGAGGTAAGGCGGAGAGTATAACAGGAGGTAAGGCAGAGAGTGTAACAGGAGGTAAGGCGGAGAGTATAACAGGAGGTAAGGCAGAGAGTATAACAGGAGGTAAGGCGGAGAGTATAACAGGAGGTAAGGCAGAGAGTGTAACAGGAGGTAAGGCGGAGAGTATAACAGGAGGTAAGGCAGAGAGAATAACAGGAGGTAAGGCGGAGAGTACAACAGGAGGTAAGGCGGAGAGTATAACAGGAGGTAAGGCGGAGAGTATAACAGGAGGTAAGGCGGAGAGTATAACAGGAGGTAAGGCAGAGAGAATAACAGGAGGTAAGGCAGAGAGTATAACAGGAGGTAAGGCGGAGAGTATAACAGGAGGTAAGGCGGAGAGTATAACAGGAGGTAAGGCGGAGAGTATAACAGGAGGTAAGGCGGAGAGTATAACAGGAGGTAAGGCAGAGAGAATAACAGGAGGTAAGGCAGAGAGTATAACAGGAGGTAAGGCGGAGAGTATAACAGGAGGTAAGGCGGAGAGTATAACAGGAGGTAAGGCGGAGAGTATAACAGGAGGTAAGGCGGAGAGTATAACAGGAGGTAAGGCGGAGAGTATAACAGGAGGTAAGGCGGAGAGTATAACAGGAGGTAAGGCGGAGAGTATAACAGGAGGTAAGGCAGAGAGTATAACAGGAGGTAAGGCAGAGAGTATAACAGGAGGTAAGGCGGAGAGTATAACAGGAGGTAAGGCGGAGAGTATAACAGGAGGTAAGGCGGAGAGTATAACAGGAGGTAAGGCAGAGAGTATAACAGGAGGTAAGGCAGAGAGTATAACAGGAGGTAAGGCGGAGAGTAGAACAGGAGGTAAGGCGGAGAGTATAACAGGAGGTAAGGCGGAGAGAGTATAACAGGAGGTAAGGCAGAGAGTATAACAGGAGGTAAGGCGGAGAGTATAACAGGAGGTAAGGCACAGAGAGTATAACAGGAGGTAAGGCGGCGAGTATAACAGGAGGTAAGGCAGAGAGTATAACAGGAGGTAAGGCAGAGAGTATAACAGGAGATAAGGCGGAGAGTATAACAGGAGGTAAGGCGCAGAGTATAACAGGAGGTAAGGCGGAGAGTATAACAGGAGGTAAGGCGGAGAGTATAACAGGAGGTAAGGCGGAGAGTATAACAGGAGGTAAGGCGGAGAGTATAACAGGAGGTAAGGCGGAGAGTATAACAGGAGGTAAGGCGGAGAGAATAACAGGAGGTAAGGCGGAGAGTATAACAGGAGGTAAGGCACAGAGAGTGTAACAGGAGGTAAGGCAGAGAGTATAACAGGAGGTAAGGCACAGAGAGTGTAACAGGAGGTAAGGCAGAGAGTATAACAGGAGGTAAGGCACAGAGAGTGTAACAGGAGGTAAGGCAGAGAGTATAACAGGAGGTAAGGCACAGAGAGTGTAACAGGAGGTAAGGCAGAGAGTATAACAGGAGGTAAGGCACAGAGAGTATAACAGGAGGTAAGGTAGAGAGTATAACAGGAGGTAAGGCACAAAGAGTATTACAGGAGGTAAGGCAGAGAGTATAACAGGAGGTAAGGCACAGAGAGTATAACAGGAGGTAAGGCACAGAGAGTATGACAGCAGGTAAGGCGGAGAGTATAACAGGAGGTAAGGCGGAGAGTATAACAGGAGGTAAGGCGGAGAGTGTAACAGGAGGTAAGGCAGAGAGTATAACAGGAGGTAAGGCACCGAGAGTGTAACAGGAGTTAAGGCAGAGAGTATAACAGGAGGTAAGGCACAGAGAGTGTAACAGGAGGTAAGGCAGAGAGTATAACAGGAGGTAAGGCACAGAGAGTATAACAGGAGGAAAGGCACAGAGAGTATAACAGGAGGTAAGGCGGAGAGAATAACAGGAGGTAAGACGGAGAGTATAACAGGAGGTAAGGCACAGAGAGTGTAACAGGAGGTAAGGCAGAGAGTATAACAGGAGGTAAGGCACAGAGATTGTAGCAGGAGGTAAGGCAGAGAGTGTAACAGGAGGTAAGGCGGAGAGTATAACAGGAGGTAAGGCACAGAGAGTGTAACAGGAGGTAAGGCACAGAGTATAACAGGAGGTAAGGCGGAGAGTATAACAGGAGGTAAGGCGGAGAGTATAACAGGAGGTAAAGCGGAGAGTATAACAGAAGGTAAGGCAGAGAGTGTATAACAGGAGGTAAGGCGGAGAGTATAACAGGAGGTAAGGCAGAGAGTATAACAGGAGGTAAGGCGGAGAGTATAACAGGAGGTAAGGCAGAGAGTATAACAGGAAGAAAGGCGGAGAGTATAACAGGAGGTAAGGCGGAGAGTATAACAGGAGGTAAGGCAGAGAGTGTATAACAGGAGGTAAGGCAGAGAGTATAACAGGAGGTAAGGCAGAGAGTATAACAGGAGGTAAGGCAGAGAGTATAACAGGAGGTAAGGCAGAGAGTATAACAGGAGGTAAGGCAGAGAGTGTATAACAGGAGGTAAGGCAGAGAGTTTAACAGGAGGTAAGGCGGAGAGTATAACAGGAGGTAAGGCAGAGAGTATAACAGGAGGTAAGGCAGAGAGTATAACAGGAGGTAAGGCAGAGAGTATAACAGGAGGTAAGGCAGAGAGTATAACAGGAGGTAAGGCGGAGAGTGTAACAGGAAGAAAGGCAGAGAGTGTATAACAGGAGGTAAGGCAGAGAGTGTAACAGGAGGTAAGGCAGAGAGTATAACAGGAGGTAAGGCAGAGAGTATAACAGGAGGTAAGGCAGAGAGTATAACAGGAGGTAAGGCAGAGAGTGTATAACAGGAGGTAAGGCAGAGAGTTTAACAGGAGGTAAGGCGGAGAGTATAACAGGAGGTAAGGCAGAGAGTATAACAGGAGGTAAGGCAGAGAGTATAACAGGAAGAAAGGCGGAGAGTATAACAGGAGGTAAGGCAGAGAGTGTATAACAGGAGGTAAGGCAGAGAGTATAACAGGAGGTAAGGCAGAGAGTATAACAGGAGGTAAGGCACAGAGAGTATAACAGGAGGTAAGGCGGAGAGTATAACAGGAGGTAAGGCAGAGAGTATAACAGGAGGTAAGGCGGAGAGTATAACAGGAGGTAAGGCAGAGAGTATAACAGGAGGTAAGGCAGAGAGTATAACAGGAAGAAAGGCGGAGAGTATAACAGGAGGTAAGGCAGAGAGTGTATAACAGGAGGTAAGGCAGAGAGTATAACAGGAGGTAAGGCAGAGAGTGTATAACAGGAGGTAAGGCGGAGAGTATAACAGGAGGTAAGGCGGAGAGTATAACAGGAGGTAAGGCAGAGAGTATAACAGGAGATAAGGCGGAGAGTATAACAGGAGGTAAGGCACAGAGAGTATAACAGGAGGTAAGGCGGAGAGTATAACAGGAGGTAAGGCGGAGAGTATAACAGGAGGTAAGGCGGAGAGTATAACAGGAGGTAAGGCGGAGAGTATAACAGGAGGTAAGGCGGAGAGTATAACAGGAGGTAAGGCGGAGAGTATAACAGGAGGTAAGGCGAAGAGTATAACATTAGGTAAGGCGAAGAGTATAACAGGAGGTAAGGCACAGAGAGTGTAACAGGAGGTAAGGCAGAGAGAATAACTGGAGGTAAGGCACAGAGAGTGTAACCGGAGGTAAGGCAGAGAGTATAACAGGAGGTAAGGCACAGAGAGTGTAACAGGAGGTAAGGCAGAGAGTATAACAGGAGGTAAGGCACAGAGAGTGTAACAGGAGGTAAGGCAGAGAGTATAACAGGAGGTAAGGCACAGAGAGTGTAACAGGAGGTAAGGCAGAGAGTATAACAGGAGGTAAGGCACAGAGAGTATAACAGGAGGTAAGGCAGAGAGTATAACAGGAGGTAAGGCACAAAGAGTATTACAGGAGGTAAGGCAGAGAGTATAACAGGAGGTAAGGCACAGAGAGTATAACAGGACGTAAGGCACAGAGAGTATAACAGCAGGTAAGGCGGAGAGTATAACAGGAGGTAAGGCAGAGAGTATAACAGGAGGTAAGGCAGAGAGTATAACAGGAGGTAAGGCAGAGAGTATAACAGGAAGAAAGGCGGAGAGTATAACAGGAGGTAAGGCAGAGAGTGTATAACAGGAAGAAAGGCGGAGAGTATAACAGGAGGTAAGGCAGAGAGTGAATAACAGGAGGTAAGGCGGAGAGTATAACAGGAGGTAAGGCAGAGAGTGTATAACAGGAGGTAAGGCGGAGAGTATAACAGGAGGTAAGGCGGAGAGTATAACAGGAGGTAAGGCGGAGAGAATAACAGGAGGTAAGGCGGAGAGTATAACAGGAGGTAAGGCACAGAGAGTGTAACAGGAGGTAAGGCAGAGAGTATAACAGGAGGTAAGGCACAGAGAGTGTAACAGGAGGTAAGGCACAGAGTATAACAGGAGGTAAGGCAGAGAGTATAACAGGAGGTAAGGCGGAGAGTATAACAGGAGGTAAGGCACAGAGAATATAACAGGAAGTAAGGCAGAGAGAATAACAGGAGGTAAGGCGGAGAGTATAACAGGAGGTAAGGCGGAGAGTATAACAGGAGGTAAGGCGGAGAGTATAACAGGAGGTAAGGCGGAGAGTATAACAGGAGGTAAGGCGGAGAGTATAACAGGAGGTAAGGCGGAGAGTATAACAGGAGGTAAGGCGGAGAGTATAACAGGAGGTAAGGCGGAGAGTATAACAGGAGGTAAGGCGGAGAGTATAACAGGAGGTAAGGCGGAGAGTATAACAGGAGGTAAGGCGGAGAGTATAACAGGAGGTAAGGTGGAGAGTATAACAGGAGGTAAGGCGGAGAGTATAACAGGAGGTAAGGCGGAGAGTATAACAGGAGGTAAGGCGGAGAGTATAACAGGAGGTAAGGCGGAGAGAGTATAACAGGAGGTAAGGCGGAGAGTATAACAGGAGGTAAGGCGGAGAGTATAACAGGAGGTAAGGCGGAGAGTATAACAGGAGGTAAGGCGGAGAGTATAACAGGAGGTAAGGCGGAGAGTATAACAGGAGGTAAGGCAGAGAGAGTATAACAGGAGGTATGGCAGAGAGTATAACAGGAAGAAAGGCGGAGAGTATAACAGGAGGTAAGGCAGAGAGTGTATAACAGGAGGTAAGGCAGAGAGTATAACAGGAGGTAAGGCAGAGAGTGTATAACAGGAGGTAAGGCGGAGAGTATAACAGGAGGTAAGGCGGAGAGTATAACAGGAGGTAAGGCGGAGAGAATAACAGGAGGTAAGGCGGAGAGTATAACAGGAGGTAAGGCACAGAGAGTGTAACAGGAGGTAAGGCGGAGAGTATAACAGGAGGTAAGGCACAGAGAGTGTAACAGGAGGTAAGGCACAGAGTATAACAGGAGGTAAGGCAGAGAGTATAACAGGAGGTAAGGCGGAGAGTATAACAGGAGGTAAGGCACAGAGAATATGACAGCAGGTAAGGCGGAGAGTATAACAGGAGGTAAGGCGGAGAGTATAACAGGAGGTAAGGCGGAGAGTGTAACAGGAGGTAAGGCAGAGAGTATAACAGGAGGTAAGGCACCGAGAGTGTAACAGGAGTTAAGGCAGAGAGTATAACAGGAGGTAAGGCACAGAGAGTGTAACAGGAGGTAAGGCAGAGAGTATAACAGGAGGTAAGGCACAGAGAGTATAACAGGAGGAAAGGCACAGAGAGTATAACAGGAGGTAAGGCGGAGAGAATAACAGGAGGTAAGGCGGAGAATATAACAGGAGGTAAGGCACAGAGAGTGTAACAGGAGGTAAGGCAGAGAGTATAACAGGAGGTAAGGCACAGAGATTGTAACAGGAGGTAAGGCACAGAGAGTGTAACAGGAGGTAAGGCACAGAGTATAACAGGAGGTAAGGCGGAGAGTATAACAGGAGGTAAGGCGGAGAGTATAACAGGAGGTAAAGCGGAGAGTATAACAGAAGGTAAGGCAGAGAGTGTATAACAGGAGGTAAGGCGGAGAGTATAACAGGAGGTAAGGCAGAGAGTATAACAGGAGGTAAGGCGGAGAGTATAACAGGAGGTAAGGCAGAGAGTATAACAGGAGGTAAGGCGGAGAGTATAACAGGAGGTAAGGCAGAGAGTATAACAGGAAGAAAGGCGGAGAGTATAACAGGAGGTAAGGCAGAGAGTGTATAACAGGAGGTAAGGCAGAGAGTATAACAGGAGGTAAGGCAGAGAGTGTATAACTGGAGGTAAGGCGGAGAGTATAACAGGAGGTAAGGCAGAGAGTATAACAGGAGGTAAGGCAGAGAGTATAACAGGAGGTAAGGCAGAGAGTGTATAACAGGAGGTAAGGCAGAGAGTTTAACAGGAGGTAAGGCGGAGAGTATAACAGGAGGTAAGGCGGAGAGTATAACAGGAGGTAAGGCAGAGAGTATAACAGGAGGTAAGGCGGAGAGTATAACAGGAGGTAAGGCAGAGAGTATAACAGGAGGTAAGGCAGAGAGTATAACAGGAAGAAAGGCGGAGAGTATAACAGGAGGTAAGGCAGAGAGTATAACAGGAGGTAAGGCAGAGAGTGTATAACAGGAGGTAAGGCAGAGAGTATAACAGGAGGTAAGGCAGAGAGTATAACAGGAGGTAAGGCAGAGAGTATAACAGGAGGTAAGGCAGAGAGTATAACAGGAGGTAAGGCGGAGAGTATAACAGGAGGTAAGGCAGAGAGTATAACAGGAGGTAAGGCGGAGAGTATAACAGGAGGTAAGGCAGAGAGTGTATAACAGGAGGTAAGGCAGAGAATATAACAGGAGGTAAGGCAGAGAGTGTATAACAGGAGGTAAGGCAGAGAGTATAACAGGAAGAAAGGCGGAGAGTATAACAGGAGGTAAGGCAGAGAGTGTATAACAGGAGGTAAGGCAGAGAGTATAACAGGAGGTAAGGCAGAGAGTATAACAGGAGGTAAGGCAGAGAGTATAACAGGAGGTAAGGCAGAGAGTGTATAACAGGAGGTAAGGCAGAGAGTTTAACAGGAGGTAAGGCGGAGAGTATAACAGGAGGTAAGGCAGAGAGTATAACAGGAGGTAAGGCAGAGAGTATAACAGGAAGAAAGGCGGAGAGTATAACAGGAGGTAAGGCAGAGAGTGTATAACAGGAGGTAAGGCAGAGAGTGTATAACTGGAGGTAAGGCAGAGAGTGTATAACTGGAGGTAAGGCGGAGAGTATAACAGGAGGTAAGGCAGAGAGTATAACAGGAGGTAAGGCGGAGAGTATAACAGGAGGTAAGGCAGAGAGTATAACAGGAGGTAAGGCGGAGAGTATAACAGGAGGTAAGGCAGAGAGTATAACAGGTGGTAAGGCAAAGAGAGTATAACAGGAAGAAAGGCGGAGAGTATAACAGGAGGTAAGGCAGAGAGTGTAACAGGAGGTAAGGCGGAGAGTATAACAGGAGGTAAGGCAGAGAGTATAACAGGAGGTAAGGCAGAGAGTATAACAGGTGGTAAGGCAAAGAGAGTATAACAGGAAGAAAGGCGGAGAGTATAACAGGAGGTAAGGCAGAGAGTGTAACAGGAGGTAAGGCGGAGAGTATAACAGGAGGTAAGGCAGTGAGTGTAACAGGAGGTAAGGCAGAGAGTATAACAGGAGGTAAGGCAGAGAGTATAACAGGAGGTAAGGCAGAGAGTGTATAACAGGAGGTAAGGCGGAGAGTATAACAGGAGGTAAGGCGGAGAGTATAACAGGAGGTAAGGCAGAGAGTATAACAGGAGATAAGGCGGAGGGTATAACAGGAGGTAAGGCACAGAGAGTATAACAGGAGGTAAGGCGGAGAGTATAACAGGAGGTAAGGCGGAGAGTATAACAGGAGGTAAGGCGGAGAGTATAACAGGAGGTAAGGCGGAGAGTATAACAGGAGGTAAGGCGAAGAGTATAACATTAGGTAAGGCGAAGAGTATAACAGGAGGTAAGGCACAGAGAGTGTAACAGGAGGTAAGGCAGAGAGAATAACTGGAGGTAAGGCACAGAGAGTGTAACCGGAGGTAAGGCAGAGAGTATAACAGGAGGTAAGGCACAGAGAGTGTAACAGGAGGTAAGGCAGAGAGTATAACAGGAGGTAAGGCACAGAGAGTGTAACAGGAGGTAAGGCAGAGAGTATAACAGGAGGTAAGGCACAGAGAGTGTAACAGGAGGTAAGGCAGAGAGTATAACAGGAGGTAAGGCACAGAGAGTATAACAGGAGGTAAGGCAGAGAGTATAACAGGAGGTAAGGCACAAAGAGTATTACAGGAGGTAAGGCAGAGAGTATAACAGGAGGTAAGGCACAGAGAGTATAACAGGACGTAAGGCACAGAGAGTATAACAGCAGGTAAGGCGGAGAGTATAACAGGAGGTAAGGCGGAGAGTATAACAGGAGGTAAGGCGGAGAGTGTAACAGGAGGTAAGGCAGAGAGTATAACAGGAGGTAAGGCGGAGAGTATAACAGGAGGTAAGGCAGAGAGTATAACAGGAGGTAAGGCAGAGAGTATAACAGGAAGAAAGGCGGAGAGTATAACAGGAGGTAAGGCAGAGAGTGTATAACAGGAGGTAAGGCGGAGAGTATAACAGGAGGTAAGGCAGAGAGTGTATAACAGGAGGTAAGGCGGAGAGTATAACAGGAGGTAAGGCGGAGAGTATAACAGGAGGTAAGGCGGAGAGAATAACAGGAGGTAAGGCGGAGAGTATAACAGGAGGTAAGGCACAGAGAGTGTAACAGGAGGTAAGGCAGAGAGTATAACAGGAGGTAAGGCACAGAGATTGTAACAGGAGGTAAGGCAGAGAGTGTAACAGGAGGTAAGGCGGAGAGTATAACAGGAGGTAAGGCACAGAGAGTGTAACAGGAGGTAAGGCACAGAGTATAACAGGAGGTAAGGCAGAGAGTATAACAGGAGGTAAGGCGGAGAGTATAACAGGAGGTAAGGCACAGAGAATATAACAGGAAGTAAGGCAGAGAGAATAACAGGAGGTAAGGCGGAGAGTATAACAGGAGGTAAGGCGGAGAGTATAACAGGAGGTAAGGCGGAGAGTATAACAGGAGGTAAGGCGGAGAGTATAACAGGAGGTAAGGCGGAGAGTATAACAGGAGGTAAGGCGGAGAGTATAACAGGAGGTAAGGCGGAGAGTATAACAGAAGGTAAGGCGGAGAGTATAACAGGAGGTAAGGCGGAGAGTATAACAGGAGGTAAGGCGGAGAGTATAACAGGAGGTAAGGCTGAGAGTATAACAGGAGGTAAGGCGGAGAGTATAACAGGAGGTAAGGCGGAGAGTATAACAGGAGGTAAGGCGGAGAGTATAACAGGAGGTAAGGCGGAGAGAGTATAACAGGAGGTAAGGCAGAGAGTATAACAGGAGGTAAGGCGGAGAGTATAACAGGAGGTAAGGCGGAGAGTATAACAGGAGGTAAGGCGGAGAGTATAACAGGAGGTAAGGCGGAGAGTATAACAGGAGGTAAGGCGGAGAGTATAACAGGAGGTAAGGCACAGAGAGTATAACAGGAGGTAAGGCAGAGAGTATAACAGGAGGTAAGGCAGAGAGTATAACAGGAGGTATGGCAGAGAGTATAACAGGAAGAAAGGCGGAGAGTATAACAGGAGGTAAGGCAGAGAGTGTATAACAGGAGGTAAGGCAGAGAGTATAACAGGAGGTAAGGCAGAGAGTGTATAACAGGAGGTAAGGCGGAGAGTATAACAGGAGGTAAGGCGGAGAGTATAACAGGAGGTAAGGCGGAGAGAATAACAGGAGGTAAGGCGGAGAGTATAACAGGAGGTAAGGCACAGAGAGTGTAACAGGAGGTAAGGCGGAGAGTATAACAGGAGGTAAGGCACAGAGAGTGTAACAGGAGGTAAGGCACAGAGTATAACAGGAGGTAAGGCAGAGAGTATAACAGGAGGTAAGGCGGAGAGTATAACAGGAGGTAAGGCACAGAGAATATAACAGGAAGTAAGGCAGAGAGAATAACAGGAGGTAAGGCGGAGAGTATAACAGGAGGTAAGGCGGAGATTATAACAGGAGGTAAGGCGGAGAGTATAACAGGAGGTAAGGCGGAGAGTATAACAGGAGGTAAGGCGGAGAGTATAACAGGAGGTAAGGCGGAGAGTATAACAGGAGGTAAGGCAGAGAGTATAACAGGAGGTAAGGCGGAGAGTATAACAGGAGGTAAGGCGGAGAGTATAACAGGAGGTAAGGCGGAAAGTATAAGAGGAGGTAAGGCGGAGAGTATAACAGGAGGTAAGGCGGAGAGTATAACAGGAGGTAAGGCGGAGAGAGTATAACAGGAGGTAAGGCAGAGAGTATAACAGGAGGTAAGGCGGAGAGTATAACAGGAGGTAAGGCGGAGAGTATAACAGGAGGTAAGGCGGAGAGTATAACAGGAGGTAAGGCGGAGAGTATAACAGGAGGTAAGGCGGAGAGTATAACAGGAGGTAAGGCGGAGAGTATAACAGGAGGTAAGGCAGAGAGTATAACAGGAGGTAAGGCGGAGAGTATAACAGGAGGTAAGGCAGAGAGTATAACAGGAGGTAAGGCGGAGAGTATAACAGGAGGTAAGGCGGAGAGAGTATAACAGGAGGTAAGGCAGAGAGTATAACAGGAGGTAAGGCGGAGAGTATAACAGGAGGTAAGGCGGATAGTGTAACAGGAGGTAAGGCAGAGAGTATAACAGGAGGTAAGGCACAGAGAGTGTTACAGGAGGTAAGGCAGAGAGTATAACAGGAGGTAAGGCACAGAGAGTGTAACAGGAGGTAAGGCAGAGAGTATAACAGGAGGTAAGGCACAGAGAGTGTAACAGGAGGTAAGGCAGAGAGTATAACAGGAGGTAAGGCACAGAGAGTATAACAGGAGGTAAGGCAGAGAGTATAACAGGAGGTAAGGCACAAAGAGTATTACAGGAGGTAAGGCAGAGAGTATAACAGGAGGTAAGGCACAGAGAGTATAACAGGACGTAAGGCACAGAGAGTATAACAGCAGGTAAGGCGGAGAGTATAACAGGAGGTAAGGCGGAGAGTATAACAGGAGGTAAGGCAGAGAGTATAACAGGAGGTAAGGCGGAGAGTATAACAGGAGGTAAGGCAGAGAGTATAACAGGAGGTAAGGCAGAGAGTATAACAGGAAGAAAGGCGGAGAGTATAACAGGAGGTAAGGCAGAGAGTGTATAACAGGAGGTAAGGCAGAGAGTATAACAGGAGGTAAGGCAGAGAGTGTATAACAGGAGGTAAGGCGGAGAGTATAACAGGAGGTAAGACGGACAGTATAACAGGAGGTAAGGCGGAGAGAATAACAGGAGGTAAGGCGGAGAGTATAACAGGAGGTAAGGCGGAGAGCATAACAGGAGGTAAGGCAGAGAGTATAACAGGAGGTAAGGCGGAGAGTATAACAGGAGGTAAGGCACAGAGATTGTAACAGGAGGTAAGGCAGAGAGTGTAACAGGAGGTAAGGCGGAGAGTATAACAGGAGGTAAGGCACAGAGAGTGTAACAGGAGGTAAGGCACAGAGTATAACAGGAGGTAAGGCAGAGAGTATAACAAGAGGTAAGGCGGAGAGTATAACAGGAGGTAAGGCACAGAGAATATAACAGGAAGTAAGGCAGAGAGAATAACAGGAGGTAAGGCGGAGAGTATAACAGGAGGTAAGGCGGAGAGTATAACAGGAGGTAAGGCGGAGAGTATAACAGGAGGTAAGGCGGAGAGTATAACAGGAGGTAAGGCGGAGAGTATAACAGGAGGTAAGGCGGAGAGTATAACAGGAGGTAAGGCGGAGAGTATAACAGGAGGTAAGGCGGAGAGTATAACAGGAGGTAAGGCAGAGAGTATAACAGGAGGTAAGGCACAGAGATTGTAACAGGAGGTAAGGCAGAGAGTATAACAGGAGGTAAGGCACAGAGATTGTAACAGGAGGTAAGGCAGAGAGTGTAACAGGAGGTAAGGCGGAGAGTATAACAGGAGGTAAGGCACAGAGAGTGTAACAGGAGGTAAGGCAGAGAGTGTAACAGGAGGTAAGGCAGAGAGTATAACAGGAGGTAAGGCGGAGAGTATAACAGGAGGTAAGGCAGAGAGTATAACAGGAGGTAAGGCGGAGAGTATAACAGGAGGTAAGGCACAGAGAATATAACAGGAAGTAAGGCAGAGAGAATAACAGGAGGTAAGGCGGAGAGTATAACAGGAGGTAAGGCGGAGAGTATAACAGGAGGTAAGGCGGAGAGTATAACAGGAGGTAAGGCGGAGAGTATAACAGGAGGTAAGGCGGAGAGTATAACAGGAGGTAAGGCGGAGAGTATAACAGGAGGTAAGGCGGAGAGTATAACAGGAGGTAAGGCGGAGAGTATAACAGGAGGTAAGGCGGAGAGTATAACAGGAGGTAAGGCGGAGAGTATAACAGGAGGTAAGGTGGAGAGTATAACAGGAGGTAAGGCGGAGAGTATAACAGGAGGTAAGGCGGAGAGTATAACAGGAGGTAAGGCGGAGAGTATAACAGGAGGTAAGGCGGAGAGAGTATAACAGGAGGTAAGGCAGAGAGTATAACAGGAGGTAAGGCGGAGAGTATAACAGGAGGTAAGGCGGAGAGTATAACAGGAGGTAAGGCGGAGAGTATAACAGGAGGTAAGGCGGAGAGTATAACAGGAGGTAAGGCGGAGAGTATAACAGGAGGTAAGGCACAGAGAGTATAACAGGAGGTAAGGCAGAGAGTATAACAGGAGGTAAGGCAGAGAGTATAACAGGAGGTAAGGCACAGAGAGTATAACAGGAGGTAAGGCAGAGAGTATAACAGGAGGTAAGGCAGAGAGTATAACAGGAGGTATGGCAGAGAGTATAACAGGAAGAAAGGCGGAGAGTATAACAGGAGGTAAGGCAGAGAGTGTATAACAGGAGGTAAGGCAGAGAGTATAACAGGAGGTAAGGCAGAGAGTGTATAACAGGAGGTAAGGCGGAGAGTATAACAGGAGGTAAGGCGGAGAGTATAACAGGAGGTAAGGCGGAGAGAATAACAGGAGGTAAGGCGGAGAGTATAACAGGAGGTAAGGCACAGAGAGTGTAACAGGAGGTAAGGCGGAGAGTATAACAGGAGGTAAGGCACAGAGAGTGTAACAGGAGGTAAGGCACAGAGTATAACAGGAGGTAAGGCAGAGAGTATAACAGGAGGTAAGGCGGAGAGTATAACAGGAGGTAAGGCACAGAGAATATAACAGGAAGTAAGGCAGAGAGAATAACAGGAGGTAAGGCGGAGAGTATAACAGGAGGTAAGGCGGAGATTATAACAGGAGGTAAGGCGGAGAGTATAACAGGAGGTAAGGCGGAGAGTATAACAGGAGGTAAGGCGGAGAGTATAACAGGAGGTAAGGCGGAGAGTATAACAGGAGGTAAGGCGGAGAGTATAACAGGAGGTAAGGCGGAGAGTATAACAGGAGGTAAGGCGGAGAGTATAACAGGAGGTAAGGCGGAGAGTATAACAGGAGGTAAGGCAGAGAGTATAACAGGAGGTAAGGCGGAGAGTATAACAGGAGGTAAGGCGGAGAGTATAACAGGAGGTAAGGCGGAGAGTATAACAGGAGGTAAGGCGGAGAGTATAACAGGAGGTAAGGCGGAGAGTATAACAGGAGGTAAGGCGGAGAGAGTATAACAGGAGGTAAGGCAGAGAGTATAACAGGAGGAAAGGCGGAGAGTATAACAGGAGGTAAGGCACAGAGAGTATAACAGGAGGTAAGGCACAGAGAGTATGACAGCAGGTAAGGCGGAGAGTATAACAGGAGGTAAGGCGGAGAGTATAACAGGAGGTAAGGCGGAGAGTGTAACAGGAGGTAAGGCAGAGAGTATAACAGGAGGTAAGGCACCGAGAGTGTAACAGGAGTTAAGGCAGAGAGTATAACAGGAGGTAAGGCACAGAGAGTGTAACAGGAGGTAAGGCAGAGAGTATAACAGGAGGTAAGGCACAGAGAGTATAACAGGAGGAAAGGCACAGAGAGTATAACAGGAGGTAAGGCGGAGAGAATAACAGGAGGTAAGGCGGAGAGTATAACAGGAGGTAAGGCACAGAGAGTGTAACAGGAGGTAAGGCAGAGAGTATAACAGGAGGTAAGGCACAGAGATTGTAACAGGAGGTAAGGCAGAGAGTGTAACAGGAGGTAAGGCGGAGAGTATAACAGGAGGTAAGGCACAGAGAGTGTAACAGGAGGTAAGGCACAGAGTATAACAGGAGGTAAGGCGGAGAGTATAACAGGAGGTAAGGCGGAGAGTATAACAGGAGGTAAAGCGGAGAGTATAACAGAAGGTAAGGCAGAGAGTGTATAACAGGAGGTAAGGCGGAGAGTATAACAGGAGGTAAGGCAGAGAGTATAACAGGAGGTAAGGCGGAGAGTATAACAGGAGGTAAGGCGGAGAGAGTGTAACAGGAAGAAAGGCGGAGAGTATAACAGGAGGTAAGGCAGAGAGTGTATAACAGGAGGTAAGGCGGAGAGTATAACAGGAGGTAAGGCGGAGAGTATAACAGGAGGTAAGGCAGAGAGTATAACAGGAGGTAAGGCGGAGAGTATAACAGGAGGTAAGGCAGAGAGTATAACAGGAGGTAAGGCAGAGAGTATAACAGGAGGTAAGGCAGAGAGTATAACAGGAAGAAAGGCAGAGAGTATAACAGGAAGAAAGGCGGAGAGTATAACAGGAGGTAAGGCAGAGAGTGTATAACAGGAGGTAAGGCAGAGAGTATAACAGGAGGTAAGGCAGAGAGTATAACAGGAGGTAAGGCAGAGAGTATAACAGGAGGTAAGGCAGAGAGTGTAACAGGAGGTAAGGCAGAGAGACTGTAACAGGAGGTAAGGCGGAGAGTATAACAGGAGGTAAGGCAGAGAGTGTATAACAGGAGGTAAGGCAGAGAGTTTAACAGGAGGTAAGGCAGCGAGTATAACAGGAGGTAAGGCAGAGAGTTTAACAGGAGGTAAGGCAGAGAGTATAACAGGAGGTAAGGCAGAGAGTATAACAGGAAGAAAGGCGGAGAGTATAACAGGAGGTAAGGCGGAGAGTATAACAGGAGGTAAGGCAGAGAGTGTATAACAGGAGGTAAGGCGGAGAGTATAACAGGAGGTAAGGCAGCGAGTATAACAGGAGGTAAGGCAGAGAGTTTAACAGGAGGTAAGGCGGAGAGTATAACAGGAGGTAAGGCAGAGAGTATAACAGGAGGTAAGGCAGAGAGTATAACAGGAAGAAAGGCGGAGAGTATAACAGGAGGTAAGGCGGAGAGTATAACAGGAGGTAAGGCAGAGAGTGTATAACAGGAGGTAAGGCAGAGAGTATAACAGGAGGTAAGGCAGAGAGTGTATAACAGGAGGTAAGGCGGAGAGTATAACAGGAGGTAAGGCAGAGAGTATAACAGGAGGTAAGGCGGAGAGTATAACAGGAGGTAAGGCAGAGAGTATAACAGGAGGTAAGGCAGAGAGTATAACAGGAAGAAAGGCGGAGAGTATAACAGGAGGTAAGGCAGAGAGTATAACAGGAGGTAAGGCAGAGAGTGTATAACAGGAGGTAAGGCGGAGAGTATAACAGGAGGTAAGGCGGAGAGTATAACAGGAGGTAAGGCAGAGAGTATAACAGGAGATAAGGCGGAGAGTATAACAGGAGGTAAGGCACAAAGAGTATAACAGGAGGTAAGGCGGAGAGTATAACAGGAGGTAAGGCGGAGAGTATAACAGGAGGTAAGGCGGAGAGTATAACAGGAGGTAAGGCGGTGAGTATAACAGGAGGTAAGGCGGAGAGTATAACAGGAGGTAAGGCGGAGAGTATAACAGGAGGTAAGGCGGAGAGTATAACAGGAGGTAAGGCGGAGAGTATAACAGGAGGTAAGGCGAAGAGTATAACATTAGGTAAGGCGAAGAGTATAACAGGAGGTAAGGCACAGAGAGTGTAACAGGAGGTAAGGCAGAGAGAATAACTGGAGGTAAGGCACAGAGAGTGTAACCGGAGGTAAGGCAGAGAGTATAACAGGAGGTAAGGCACAGAGAGTGTAACAGGAGGTAAGGCAGAGAGTATAACAGGAGGTAAGGCACAGAGAGTGTAACAGGAGGTAAGGCAGAGAGTATAACAGGAGGTAAGGCACAGAGAGTGTAACAGGAGGTAAGGCAGAGAGTATAACAGGAGGTAAGGCACAGAGAGTATAACAGGAGGTAAGGCAGAGAGTATAACAGGAGGTAAGGCACAAAGAGTATTACAGGAGGTAAGGCAGAGAGTATAACAGGAGGTAAGGCACAGAGAGTATAACAGGACGTAAGGCACAGAGAGTATAACAGGAGGTAAGGCAGAGAGTATAACAGGAGGTAAGGCACAAAGAGTATTACAGGAGGTAAGGCAGAGAGTATAACAGGAGGTAAGGCGGAGAGTATAACAGGAGGTAAGGCGGAGAGTATAACAGGAGGTAAGGCGGAGAGTGTAACAGGAGGTAAGGCAGAGAGTATAACAGGAGGTAAGGCGGAGAGTATAACAGGAGGTAAGGCAGAGAGTATAACAGGAGGTAAGGCAGAGAGTATAACAGGAAGAAAGGCGGAGAGTATAACAGGAGGTAAGGCAGAGAGTGTATAACAGGAGGTAAGGCAGAGAGTATAACAGGAGGTAAGGCAGAGAGTGTATAACAGGAGGTAAGGCGGAGAGTATAACAGGAGGTAAGGCGGAGAGTATAACAGGAGGTAAGGCGGAGAGAATAACAGGAGGTAAGGCGGAGAGTATAACAGGAGGTAAGGCACAGAGAGTGTAACAGGAGGTAAGGCAGAGAGTATAACAGGAGGTAAGGCACAGAGATTGTAACAGGAGGTAAGGCAGAGAGTGTAACAGGAGGTAAGGCAGAGAGTGTAACAGGAGGTAAGGCGGAGAGTATAACAGGAGGTAAGGCACAGAGAGTGTAACAGGAGGTAAGGCACAGAGTATAACAGGAGGTAAGGCAGAGAGTATAACAGGAGGTAAGGCGGAGAGTATAACAGGAGGTAAGGCACAGAGAATATAACAGGAATTAAGGCAGAGAGAATAACAGGAGGTAAGGCGGAGAGTATAACAGGAGGTAAGGCGGAGAGTATAACAGGAGGTAAGGCGGAGAGTATAACAGGAGGTAAGGCGGAGAGTATAACAGGAGGTAAGGCGGAGAGTATAACAGGAGGTAAGGCGGAGAGTATAACAGGAGGTAAGGCGGAGAGTATAACAGGAGGTAAGGCGGAGAGTATAACAGGAGGTAAGGCGGAGAGTATAACAGGAGGTAAGGCGGAGAGTATAACAGGAGGTAAGGTGGAGAGTATAACAGGAGGTAAGGCGGAGAGTATAACAGGAGGTAAGGCGGAGAGTATAACAGGAGGTAAGGCGGAGAGTATAACAGGAGGTAAGGCGGAGAGAGTATAACAGGAGGTAAGGCAGAGAGTATAACAGGAGGTAAGGCGGAGAGTATAACAGGAGGTAAGGCCGAGAGTATAACAGGAGGTAAGGCGGAGAGTATAACAGGAGGTAAGGCGGAGAGTATAACAGGAGGTAAGGCGGAGAGTATAACAGGAGGTAAGGCACAGAGAGTATAACAGGAGGTAAGGCAGAGAGTATAACAGGAGGTAAGGCAGAGAGTATAACAGGAGGTATGGCAGAGAGTATAACAGGAAGAAAGGCGGAGAGTATAACAGGAGGTAAGGCAGAGAGTGTATAACAGGAGGTAAGGCAGAGAGTAGGTAAGGCAGAGAGTGTATAACAGGAGGTAAGGCGGAGAGTATAACAGGAGGTAAGGCGGAGAGTATAACAGGAGGTAAGGCGGAGAGAATAACAGGAGGTAAGGCGGAGAGTATAACAGGAGGTAAGGCACAGAGAGTGTAACAGGAGGTAAGGCGGAGAGTATAACAGGAGGTAAGGCACAGAGAGTGTAACAGGAGGTAAGGCACAGAGTATAACAGGAGGTAAGGCAGAGAGTATAACAGGAGGTAAGGCGGAGAGTATAACAGGAGGTAAGGCACAGAGAATATAACAGGAAGTAAGGCAGAGAGAATAACAGGAGGTAAGGCGGAGAGTATAACAGGAGGTAAGGCGGAGATTATAACAGGAGGTAAGGCGGAGAGTATAACAGGAGGTAAGGCGGAGAGTATAACAGGAGGTAAGGCGGAGAGTATAACAGGAGGTAAGGCGGAGAGTATAACAGGAGGTAAGGCGGAGAGTATAACAGGAGGTAAGGCGGAGAGAATAACAGGAGGTAAGGCAGAGAGTATAACAGGAGGTAAGGCGGAGAGTATAACAGGAGGTAAGGCGGAGAGTATAACAGGAGGTAAGGCGGAGAGTATAACAGGAGGTAAGGCGGAGAGTATAACAGGAGGTAAGGCGGAGAGTATAACAGGAGGTAAGGCGGAGAGAGTATAACAGGAGGTATGGCAGAGAGTATAACAGGAGGTAAGGCGGAGAGTATAACAGGAGGTAAGGCGGAGAGTATAACAGGAGGTAAGGCGGAGAGTATAACAGGAGGTAAGGCGGAGAGTATAACAGGAGGTAAGGCGGAGAGAATAACAGGAGGTAAGGCGGAGAGTATAACAGGAGGTAAGGCAGAGAGTATAACAGGAGGTAAGGCGGAGAGTATAACAGGAGGTAAGGCGGAGAGTATAACAGGAGGTAAGGCGGAGAGTATAACAGGAGGTAAGGCGGAGAGTATAACAGGAGGTAAGGCGGAGAGTATAACAGGAGGTAAGGCGGAGAGAGAATAACAGGAGGTAAGGCAGAGAGTATAACAGGAGGTAAGGCGGAGAGTATAACAGGAGGTAAGGCGGAGAGTATAACAGGAGGTAAGGCGGAGAGTATAACAGGAGGTAAGGCACAGAGAGTATAACAGGAGGTAAGGCGGCGAGTATAACAGAAGGTAAGGCAGAGAGTATAACAGGAGGTAAGGCAGAGAGTATAACAGGAGATAAGGCGGAGAGTATAACAGGAGGTAAGGCGCAGAGTATAACAGGAGGTAAGGCGGAGAGTATAACAGGAGGTAAGGCGGAGAGTATAACAGGAGGTAAGGCGGAGAGTATAACAGGAGGTAAGGCGGAGAGTATAACAGGAGGTAAGGCGGAGAGTATAACAGGAGGTAAGGCGGAGAGTATAACAGGAGGTAAGGCGGAGAGTATAACAGGAGGTAAGGCGGAGAGTATAACAGGAGGTAAGGCGGAGAGTATAACAGGAGGTAAGGCGGAGAGTATAACAGGAGGTAAGGCGGAGAGTATAACAGGAGGTAAGGCGGAGAGTATAACAGGAGGTAAGGCGGAGAGTATAACAGGAGGTAAGGCGGAGAGTATAACAGGAGGTAAGGCAGAGAGTATAACAGGAGGTAAGGCGGAGAGTATAACAGGAGGTAAGGCGGAGAGTATAACAGGAGGTAAGGCGGAGAGTATAACAGGAGGTAAGGCGGAGAGAGTATAACAGGAGGTAAGGCAGAGAGCATAACAGGAGGTAAGGCGGAGAGTATAACAGGAGGTAAGGCGGAGAGTATAACAGGAGGTAAGGCGGAGAGTATAACAGGAGGTAAGGCGGAGAGAGTATAACAGGAGGTAAGGCAGAGAGCATAACAGGAGGTAAGGCGGAGAGTATAACAGGAGGTAAGGCGGAGAGTATAACAGGAGGTAAGGCGGAGAGTATAACAGGAGGTAAGGCGGAGAGTATAACAGGAGGTAAGGCAGAGAGTATAACAGGAGGTAAGGCGGCGATTATAACAGGAGGTTTGGCACAGAGTATAACAGGAGGTAAGGCAGAGAGTATAACAGGAGATAAGGCGGAGAGTATAACAGGAGGTAAGGCGGAGAGTATAACAGGAGGTAAGGCAGAGAGTATAACAGGAGGTAAGGCGGAGAGTATAACAGGAGGTAAGGCGGAGAGTATAACAGGAGGTAAGGCGGAGAGTATAACAGGAGGTAAGGCGGAGAGTATAACAGGAGGTAAGGCGGAGAGTATAACAGGAGGTAAGGCGGAGAGTATAACAGGAGGTAAAGCGGAGAGTATAACAGGAGGTAAGGCGGAGAGTATAACAGGAGGTAAGGCGGAGAGTATAACAGGAGGTAAGGCGGAGAGAGTATAACAGGAGGTAAGGCGGAGAGTATAACAGAAGGTAAGGCACAGAGAGTATAACAGGAGGTAAGGCAGAGAGTATAACAGGAGGTAAGGCGGAGAGTATAACAGGAGGTAAGGCGGAGAGTATAACAGGAGGTAAGGTGGAGAGTATAACAGGAGGTAAGGCGGAGAGTATAACAGGAGGTAAGGCACAGAGAGTATAAAAGGAGGTAAGGCGGCGAGTATAACAGGAGGTAAGGCGGCGAGTATAACAGGAGGTAAGGCAGCGAGTATAATAGGAGGTAAGGCAGAGAGTATAACAGGAGGTAAGGCAGAGAGTATAACAGGAGATAAGGCGGAGAGTATAACAGGAGGTAAGGCACAGAGAGTATAACAGGAGGTAAGGCGGAGAGTATAACAGGAGGTAAGGCGGAGAGTATAACAGGAGGTAAGGCGGAGAGTATAACAGGAGGTAAGGCGGAGAGTATAAAAGGAGGTAAGGCGGAGAGTATAACAGGAGGTAAGGCGAAGAGTATAACATTAGGTAAGGCGAAGAGTATAACAGGAGGTAAGGCACAGAGAGTGTAACAGGAGGTAAGGCAGAGAGAATAACTGGAGGTAAGGCACAGAGAGTGTAACCGGAGGTAAGGCAGAGAGTATAACAGGAGGTAAGGCACAGAGAGTGTAACAGGAGGTAAGGCAGAGAGTATAACAGGAGGTAAGGCACAGAGAGTATAACAGGAGGTAAGGCAGAGAGTATAACAGGAGGTAAGGCGGAGAGTATAACAGGAGGTAAGGCACAGAGAGTATAACAGGAGGTAAGGCACAGAGAGTATAACAGCAGGTAAGGCGGAGAGTATAACAGGAGGTAAGGCGGAGAGTATAAAAGGAGGTAAGGCACAGAGAGTATAACAGGAGGTAAGGCACAGAGAGTATAACAGCAGGTAAGGCGGAGAGTATAACAGGAGGTAAGGCGGAGAGTATAACAGGAGGTAAGGCGGAGAGTGTAACAGGAGGTAAGGCGGAGAGTATAACAGGAGGTAAGGCACCGAGAGTGTAACAGGAGGTAAGGCAGAGAGTATAACAGGAGGTAAGGCACAGAGAGTGTAACAGGAGGTAAGGCAGAGAGTATAAAAGGAGGTAAGGCACAGAGAGTATAACAGGAGGAAAGGCACAGAGAGTATAACAGGAGGTAAGGCGGAGAGAATAACAGGAGGTAAGGCGGAGAGTATAACAGGAGGTAAGGCACAGAGAGTGTAACAGGAGGTAAGGCGGAGAGTATAACAGGAGGTAAGGCACAGAGAGTGTAACAGGAGGTAAGGCACAGAGTATAACAGGAGGTAAGGCGGAGAGTATAACAGGAGGTAAGGCGGAGAGTATAACAGGAGGTAAGGCGGAGAGTATAACAGGAGGTAAGGCGGAGAGTATAACAGAAGGTAAGGCAGAGAGTGTATAACAGGAGGTAAGGCGGAGAGTATAACAGGAGGTAAGGCAGAGAGTATAACAGGAGGTAAGGCGGAGAGTATAACAGGAGGTAAGGCAGAGAGTATAACAGGAAGAAAGGCGGAGAGTATAACAGGAGGTAAGGCAGAGAGTATAACAGGAGGTAAGGCAGAGAGTATAACAGGAAGAAAGGCGGAGAGTATAACAGGAGGTAAGGCAGAGAGTGTATAACAGGAGGTAAGGCGGAGAGTATAACAGGAGGTAAGGCACAGAGAGTATAACAGGAGGTAAGGCAGAGAGTATAACAGGAGGTAAGGCAGAGAGTATAACAGGAGGTAAGGCAGAGAGTATAACAGGAGGTAAGGCAGAGAGTGTATAACAGGAGGTAAGGCAGAGAGTATAACAGGAGGTAAGGCGGAGAGTATAACAGGAGGTAAGGCAGAGAGTATAACAGGAGGTAAGGCAGAGAGTATAACAGGAAGAAAGGCGGAGAGTATAACAGGAGGTAAGGCAGAGAGTGTATAACAGGAGGTAAGGCAGAGAGTATAACAGGAGGTAAGGCAGAGAGTGTATAACAGGAGGTAAGGCGGAGAGTATAACAGGAGGTAAGGCAGAGAGTATAACAGGAGGTAAGGCGGAGAGTATAACAGGAGGTAAGGCAGAGAGTATAACAGGAGGTAAGGCAGAGAGTATAACAGGAAGAAAGGCGGAGAGTATAACAGGAGGTAAGGCAGAGAGTATAACAGGAGGTAAGGCAGAGAGTGTATAACAGGAGGTAAGGCGGAGAGTATAACAGGAGGTAAGGCGGAGAGTATAACAGGAGGTAAGGCAGAGACTATAACAGGAGATAAGGCGGAGAGTATAACAGGAGGTAAGGCACAGAGAGTATAACAGGAGGTAAGGCACAGAGAGTATAACAGGAGGTAAGGCGGAGAGTATAACAGGAGGTAAGGCGGAGAGTATAACAGGAGGTAAGGCACAGAGAGTATAACAGGAGGTAAGGCGGAGAGTATAACAGGAGGTAAGGCGGAGAGTATAACAGGAGGTAAGGCGGAGAGTATAACAGGAGGTAAGGCGGAGAGTATAACAGGAGGTAAGGCGGAGAGAGTATAACAGGAGGTAAGGCGGAGAGTATAACAGAAGGTAAGGCACAGAGAGTATAACAGGAGGTAAGGCAGAGAGTATAACAGGAGGTAAGGCGGAGAGTATAACAGGAGGTAAGGCGGAGAGTATAACAGGAGGTAAGGTGGAGAGTATAACAGGAGGTAAGGCGGAGAGTATAACAGGAGGTAAGGCGGAGAGTATAACAGGAGGTAAGGCACAGAGAGTATAAAAGGAGGTAAGGCGGCGAGTATAACAGGAGGTAAGGCGGCGAGTATAACAGGAGGTAAGGCAGCGAGTATAATAGGAGGTAAGGCAGAGAGTATAACAGGAGGTAAGGCAGAGAGTATAACAGGAGATAAGGCGGAGAGTATAACAGGAGGTAAGGCACAGAGAGTATAACAGGAGGTAAGGCGGAGAGTATAACAGGAGGTAAGGCACCGAGAGTGTAACAGGAGGTAAGGCAGAGAGTATAACAGGAGGTAAGGCACAGAGAGTGTAACAGGAGGTAAGGCAGAGAGTATAAAAGGAGGTAAGGCACAGAGAGTATAACAGGAGGAAAGGCACAGAGAGTATAACAGGAGGTAAGGCGGAGAGAATAACAGGAGGTAAGGCGGAGAGTATAACAGGAGGTAAGGCACAGAGAGTGTAACAGGAGGTAAGGCGGAGAGTATAACAGGAGGTAAGGCACAGAGAGTGTAACAGGAGGTAAGGCACAGAGTATAACAGGAGGTAAGGCGGAGAGTATAACAGGAGGTAAGGCGGAGAGTATAACAGGAGGTAAGGCGGAGAGTATAACAGAAGGTAAGGCAGAGAGTGTATAACAGGAGGTAAGGCGGAGAGTATAACAGGAGGTAAGGCAGAGAGTATAACAGGAGGTAAGGCGGAGAGTATAACAGGAGGTAAGGCAGAGAGTATAACAGGAAGAAAGGCGGAGAGTATAACAGGAGGTAAGGCAGAGAGTATAACAGGAGGTAAGGCAGAGAGTATAACAGGAAGAAAGGCGGAGAGTATAACAGGAGGTAAGGCAGAGAGTGTATAACAGGAGGTAAGGCGGAGAGTATAACAGGAGGTAAGGCACAGAGAGTATAACAGGAGGTAAGGCAGAGAGTATAACAGGAGGTAAGGCAGAGAGTATAACAGGAGGTAAGGCAGAGAGTATAACAGGAGGTAAGGCAGAGAGTGTATAACAGGAGGTAAGGCAGAGAGTATAACAGGAGGTAAGGCGGAGAGTATAACAGGAGGTAAGGCAGAGAGTATAACAGGAGGTAAGGCAGAGAGTATAACAGGAAGAAAGGCGGAGAGTATAACAGGAGGTAAGGCAGAGAGTGTATAACAGGAGGTAAGGCAGAGAGTATAACAGGAGGTAAGGCAGAGAGTGTATAACAGGAGGTAAGGCGGAGAGTATAACAGGAGGTAAGGCAGAGAGTATAACAGGAGGTAAGGCGGAGAGTATAACAGGAGGTAAGGCAGAGAGTATAACAGGAGGTAAGGCAGAGAGTATAACAGGAAGAAAGGCGGAGAGTATAACAGGAGGTAAGGCAGAGAGTATAACAGGAGGTAAGGCAGAGAGTGTATAACAGGAGGTAAGGCGGAGAGTATAACAGGAGGTAAGGCGGAGAGTATAACAGGAGGTAAGGCAGAGACTATAACAGGAGATAAGGCGGAGAGTATAACAGGAGGTAAGGCACAGAGAGTATAACAGGAGGTAAGGCACAGAGAGTATAACAGGAGGTAAGGCGGAGAGTATAACAGGAGGTAAGGCGGAGAGTATAACAGGAGGTAAGGCACAGAGAGTATAACAGGAGGTAAGGCGGAGAGTATAACAGGAGGTAAGGCGGAGAGTATAACAGGAGGTAAGGCGGAGAGTATAACAGGAGGTAAGGCGGAGAGTATAACAGGAGGTAAGGCGGAGAGAGTATAACAGGAGGTAAGGCGGAGAGTATAACAGAAGGTAAGGCACAGAGAGTATAACAGGAGGTAAGGCAGAGAGTATAACAGGAGGTAAGGCGGAGAGTATAACAGGAGGTAAGGCGGAGAGTATAACAGGAGGTAAGGCAGCGAGTATAATAGGAGGTAAGGCAGAGAGTATAACAGGAGGTAAGGCAGAGAGTATAACAGGAGATAAGGCGGAGAGTATAACAGGAGGTAAGGCACAGAGAGTATAACAGGAGGTAAGGCGGAGAGTATAACAGGAGGTAAGGCGGAGAGTATAACAGGAGGTAAGGCGGAGAGTATAACAGGAGGTAAGGCGGAGAGTATAACAGGAGGTAAGGCGAAGAGTATAACATTAGGTAAGGCGAAGAGTATAACAGGAAGTAAGGCACAGAGAGTGTAACAGGAGGTAAGGCAGAGAGAATAACTGGAGGTAAGGCACAGAGAGTGTAACCGGAGGTAAGGCAGAGAGTATAACAGGAGGTAAGGCACAGAGAGTGTAACAGGAGGTAAGGCAGAGAGTATAACAGGAGGTAAGGCACAGAGAGTGTAACAGGAGGTAAGGCAGAGAGTATAACAGGAGGTAAGGCACAGAGAGTGTAACAGGAGGTAAGGCAGAGAGTATAACAGGAGGTAAGGCACAGAGAGTATAACAGGAGGTAAGGCAGAGAGTATAACAGGAGGTAAGGCGGAGAGTATAACAGGAGGTAAGGCACAGAGAGTATAACAGGAGGTAAGGCACAGAGAGTATAACAGCAGGTAAGGCGGAGAGTATAACAGGAGGTAAGGCGGAGAGTATAACAGGAGGTAAGGCACAGAGAGTATAACAGGAGGTAAGGCACAGAGAGTATAACAGCAGGTAAGGCGGAGAGTATAACAGGAGGTAAGGCGGAGAGTATAACAGGAGGTAAGGCGGAGAGTGTAACAGGAGGTAAGGCAGAGAGTATAACAGGAGGTAAGGCACCGAGAGTGTAACAGGAGGTAAGGCAGAGAGTATAACAGGAGGTAAGGCACAGAGAGTATAACAGGAGGAAAGGCACAGAGAGTATAACAGGAGGTAAGGCGGAGAGAATAACAGGAGGTAAGGCGGAGAGTATAACAGGAGGTAAGGCACAGAGAGTGTAACAGGAGGTAAGGCAGAGAGTATAACAGGAGGTAAGGCACAGAGATTGTAACAGGAGGTAAGGCAGAGAGTGTAACAGGAGGTAAGGCGGAGAGTATAACAGGAGGTAAGGCACAGAGAGTGTAACAGGAGGTAAGGCACAGAGTATAACAGGAGGTAAGGCGGAGAGTATAACAGGAGGTAAGGCGGAGAGTATAACAGGAGGTAAGGCGGAGAGTATAACAGAAGGTAAGGCGGAGAGTATAACAGGAGGTAAGGCAGAGAGTATAACAGGAAGAAAGGCGGAGAGTATAACAGGAGGTAAGGCAGAGAGTATAACAGGAGGTAAGGCAGAGAGTATAACAGGAAGAAAGGCGGAGAGTATAACAGGAGGTAAGGCAGAGAGTGTATAACAGGAGGTAAGGCAGAGAGTATAACAGGAGGTAAGGCAGAGAGTATAACAGGAGGTAAGGCAGAGAGTATAACAGGAGGTAAGGCAGAGAGTGTATAACAGGAGGTAAGGCAGAGAGTATAACAGGAGGTAAGGCGGAGAGTATAACAGGAGGTAAGGCAGAGAGTATAACAGGAGGTAAGGCAGAGAGTATAACAGGAAGAAAGGCGGAGAGTATAACAGGAGGTAAGGCAGAGAGTGTATAACAGGAGGTAAGGCAGAGAGTATAACAGGAGGTAAGGCAGAGAGTATAACAGGAGGTAAGGCAGAGAGTGTATAACAGGAGGTAAGGCGGAGAGTATAACAGGAGGTAAGGCAGAGAGTATAACAGGAGGTAAGGCGGAGAGTATAACAGGAGGTAAGGCAGAGAGTATAACAGGAGGTAAGGCAGAGAGTATAACAGGAAGAAAGGCGGAGAGTATAACAGGAGGTAAGGCAGAGAGTATAACAGGAGGTAAGGCAGAGAGTATAACAGGAGATAAGGCGGAGAGTATAACAGGAGGTAAGGCACAGAGAGTATAACAGGAGGTAAGGCGGAGAGTATAACAGGAGGTAAGGCGGAGAGTATAACAGGAGGTAAGGCGGAGAGTATAACAGGAGGTAAGGCGGAGAGTATAACAGGAGGTAAGGCGTAGAGTATAACAGGAGGTAAGGCGTAGAGTATAACAGGAGGTAAGGCGGAGAGTATAACAGGAGGTAAGGCGAAGAGTATAACAGGAGGTAAGGCACAGAGAGTGTAACAGGAGGTAAGGCAGAGAGTATAACAAGAGGTAAGGCACAGAGAGTGTAACCGGAGGTAAGGCAGAGAGTATAACAGGAGGTAAGGCACAGAGAGTGTAACAGGAGGTAAGGCAGAGAGTATAACAGGAGGTAAGGCACAGAGAGTGTAACAGGAGGTAAGGCAGAGAGTATAACAGGAGGTAAGGCACAGAGAGTGTAACAGGAGGTAAGGCAGAGAGTATAACAGGAGGTAAGGCACAGAGAGTATAACAGGAGGTAAGGCAGAGAGTATAACAGGAGGTAAGGCACAAAGAGTATTACAGGAGGTAAGGCAGAGAGTATAACAGGAGGTAAGGCACAGAGAGTATAACAGGAGGTAAGGCACAGAGAGTATAACAGCAGGTAAGGCGGAGAGTATAACAGGAGGTAAGGCGGAGAGTATAACAGGAGGTAAGGCGGAGAGTGTAACAGGAGGTAAGGCAGAGAGTATAACAGGAGGTAAGGCACAGAGAGTGTAACAGGAGGTAAGGCAGAGAGTATAACAGGAGGTAAGGCACAGAGAGTGTAACAGGAGGTAAGGCGGAGAGTATAACAGGAGGTAAGGCACAGAGAGTATAACAGGAGGAAAGGCACAGAGAGTATAACAGGAGGTAAGGCGGAGAGAATAACAGGAGGTAAGGCGGAGAGTATAACAGGAGGTAAGGCACAGAGAGTGTAACAGGAGGTAAGGCAGAGAGTATAACAGGAGGTAAGGCACAGAGATTGTAACAGGAGGTAAGGCAGAGAGTGTAACAGGAGGTAAGGCGGAGAGTATAACAGGAGGTAAGGCGGAGAGTATAACAGGAGGTAAGGCAGAGAGTATAACAGGAAGAAAGGCGGAGAGTATAACAGGAGGTAAGGCAGAGAGTGTATAACAGGAGGTAAGGCAGAGAGTGTAACAGGAGGTAAGGCAGAGAGTATAACAGGAGGTAAGGCGGAGAGTATAACAGGAGGTAAGGCAGAGAGTGTATAACAGGAGGTAAGGCAGAGAGTGTAACACGAGGTATGGCAGAGAGTATAACAGGAGGTAAGGCGGAGAGTATAACAGGAGGTAAGGCAGAGAGTATAACAGGAGGTAAGGCGGAGAGTATAACAGGAGGTAAGGCGGAGAGTATAACAGGAGGTAAGGCACAGAGAGTGTAACAGGAGGTAAGGCGGAGAGTATAACAGGAGGTAAGGCGGAGAGTATAACAGGAGGTAAGGCAGAGAGTGTATAACAGGAGGTAAGGCGGAGAGTATAACAGGAGGTAAGGCAGAGAGTATAACAGGAGGTAAGGCGGAGAGTATAACAGGAGGTAAGGCAGAGAGTATAACAGGAGGTAAGGCAGAGAGTATAACAGGAAGAAAGGCGGAGAGTATAACAGGAGGTAAGGCAGAGAGTGTATAACAGGAGGTAAGGCAGAGAGTATAACAGGAGGTAAGGCAGAGAGTGTATAACAGGAGGTAAGGCGGAGAGTATAACAGGAGGTAAGGCGGAGAGTATAACAGGAGGTAAGGCGGAGAGAATAACAGGAGGTAAGGCGGAGAGTATAACAGGAGGTAAGGCACAGAGAGTGTAACAGGAGGTAAGGCAGAGAGTATAACAGGAGGTAAGGCACAGAGATTGTAACAGGAGGTAAGGCAGAGAGTGTAACAGGAGGTAAGGCGGAGAGTATAACAGGAGGTAAGGCACAGAGAGTGTAACAGGAGGTAAGGCACAGAGTATAACAGGAGGTAAGGCAGAGAGTATAACAGGAGGTAAGGCAGAGAGTATAACAGGAGGTAAGGCGGAGAGTATAACAGGAGGTAAGGCGGAGAGTATAACAGGAGGTAAGGCGGAGAGTATAACAGGAGGTAAGGCGGAGAGTATAACAGGAGGTAAGGCGGAGAGTATAACAGGAGGTAAGGTGGAGAGTATAACAGGAGGTAAGGCGGAGAGTATAACAGGAGGTAAGGCGGAGAGTATAACAGGAGGTAAGGCGGAGAGTATAACAGGAGGTAAGGCGGAGAGTATAACAGGAGGTAAGGCGGAGAGTATAACAGGAGGTAAGGCGGAGAGTATAACAGGAGGTAAGGCGGAGAGTATAACAGGAGGTAAGGCGGAGAGTATAACAGGAGGTAAGGCGGAGAGTATAACAGGAGGTAAGGCGGAGAGAGTATAACAGGAGATAAGGCGGAGAGTATAACAGGAGGTAAGGCGGAGAGTATAACAGGAGGTAAGGCGGAGAGTATAACAGGAGGTAAGGCGGAGAGTATAACAGGAGGTAAGGCGGAGAGTATAACAGGAGGTAAGGCACAGAGAGTATAACAGGAGGTAAGGCAGAGAGTATAACAGGAAGTAAGGCAGAGAGTATAACAGGAGGTAAGGCAGAGAGTATAACAGGAAGAAAGGCGGAGAGTATAACAGGAGGTAAGGCAGAGAGTGTATAACAGGAGGTAAGGCAGAGAGTATAACAGGAGGTAAGGCAGAGAGTGTATAACAGGAGGTAAGGCGGAGAGTATAACAGGAGGTAAGGCACAGAGAGTGTAACAGGAGGTATGGCAGAGAGTATAACAGGAGGTAAGGCACAGAGATTGTAACAGGAGGTAAGGCAGAGAGTGTAACAGGAGGTAAGGCGGAGAGTATAACAGGAGGTAAGGCAGAGAGTGTAACAGGAGGTAAGGCACAGAGAGTGTAACAGGAGGTAAGGCACAGAGTATAACAGGAGGTAAGGCAGAGAGTATAACAGGAGGTAAGGCGGAGAGTATAACAGGAGGTAAGGCACAGAGAATATAACAGGAAGTAAGGCAGAGAGATTAACAGGAGGTAAGGCGGAGAGTATAACAGGAGGTAAGGCGGAGAGTATAACAGGAGGTAAGGCGGAGAGTATAACAGGAGGTAAAGTGGAGAGTATAACAGGAGTTAAGGCGGAGAGTATAACAGGAGGTAAGGCGGAGAGTATAACAGGAGGTAAGGCGGAGAGTATAACAGGAGGTAAGGCGGAGAGAGTATAACAGGAGGTAAGGCAGAGAGTATAACAGGAGGTAAGGCGGAGAGTATAACAGGAGGTAAGGCGGAGAGTATAACAGGAGGTAAGGCGGAGAGTATAACAGGAGGTAAGGCACAGAGAGTATAACAGGAGGTAAGGCAGAGAGTATAACAGGAGGTAAGGCAGAGAGTATAACAGGAGGTAAGGCAGAGAGTATAACAGGAAGAAAGGCGGAGAGTATAACAGGAGGTAAGGCAGAGAGTGTATAACAGGAGGTAAGGCAGAGAGTATAACAGGAGGTAAGGCAGAGAGTGTATAACAGGAGGTAAGGCGGAGAGTATAACAGGAGGTAAGGCGGAGAGTATAACAGGAGGTAAGGCGGAGAGAATAACAGGAGGTAAGGCGGAGAGTATAACAGGAGGTAAGGCACAGAGAGTGTAACAGGAGGTAAGGCGGAGAGTATAACAGGAGGTAAGGCGAAGAGTATAACAGGAGGTAAGGCGGAGAGTATAACAGGAGGTAAGGCGGAGAGTATAACAGGAGGTAAGGCGGAGAGTATAACAGGAGGTAAGGTGGAGAGTATAACAGGAGGTAAGGCGGAGAGTATAACAGGAGGTAAGGCGGAGAGTTTAACAGGAGGTAAGGTGGAGAGTATAACAGGAGGTAAGGCGGAGAGAGTATAACAGGAGGTAAGGCAGAGAGTATAACAGGAGGTAAGGCGGAGAGTATAACAGGAGGTAAGGCGGAGAGTATAACAGGAGGTAAGGCGGAGAGTATAACAGGAGGTAAGGCGGAGAGTATAACAGGAGGTAAGGCGGAGAGTATAACAGGAGGTAAGGCACAGAGAGTATAACAGGAGGTAAGGCAGAGAGTATAACAGGAGGTAAGGCAGAGAGTATAACAGGAGGTAAGGCAGAGAGTATAACAGGAAGAAAGGCGGAGAGTATAACAGGAGGTAAGGCAGAGAGTGTATAACAGGAGGTAAGGCAGAGAGTATAACAGGAGGTAAGGCAGAGAGTGTATAACAGGAGGTAAGGCGGAGAGTATAACAGGAGGTAAGGCGGAGAGTATAACAGGAGGTAAGGCGGAGAGAATAACAGGAGGTAAGGCGGAGAGTATAACAGGAGGTAAGGCACAGAGAGTGTAACAGGAGGTAAGGCAGAGAGTATAACAGGAGGTAAGGCACAGAGATTGTAACAGGAGGTAAGGCAGAGAGTGTAACAGGAGGTAAGGCGGAGAGTATAACAGGAGGTAAGGCGGAGAGTTTAACAGGAGGTAAGGCAGAGAGAGTATAACAGGAGGTAAGGCGGAGAGTAAACAGGAGGTAAGGCGGAGAGTATAACAGGAGGTAAGGCAGAGAGAATAACAGGAGGTAAGGCACAGAGAGTATAACAGGAGGTAAGGCACAGAGAGTATAACAGGAGGTAAGGCACAGAGAGAATAACAGGAGGTAAGGCGGAGAGTATAACAGGAGGTAAGGCGGAGAGTATAACAGGAGGTAAGGCGGAGAGTATAACAGGAGGTAAGGCGGAGAGTATAACAGGAGGTAAGGCGGAGAGTGTAACAGGAGGTAAGGCGGAGAGTATAACAGGAGGTATGGCGGAGAGTGTAACAGGAGGTAAGGCGGAGAGTATAACAGGAGGTAAGGCAGAGAGTATAACAGGAGGTAAGGCGGAGAGTATAACAGGAGGTAAGGCGGAGAGTATAACAGGAGGTAAGGCGGAGAGTATAACAGGAGGTAAGGCGGAGAGAATAACAGGAGGTAAGGCGGAGAGTATAACAGGAGGTAAGGCACAGAGAGTGTAACAGGAGGTAAGGCAGAGAGTATAACAGGAGGTAAGGCACAGAGATTGTAACAGGAGGTAAGGCAGAGAGTGTAACAGGAGGTAAGGCGGAGAGTATAACAGGAGGTAAGGCGGAGAGTTTAACAGGAGGTAAGGCAGAGAGAGTATAACAGGAGGTAAGGCGGAGAGTAAACAGGAGGTAAGGCAGAGAGAGTATAACAGGAGGTAAGGCGGAGAGTAAACAGGAGGTAAGGCGGAGAGTATAACAGGAGGTAAGGCAGAGAGAGTATAACAGGAGGTAAGGCGGAGAGTAAACAGGAGGTAAGGCAGAGAGAGTATAACAGGAGGTAAGGCGGAGAGTAAACAGGAGGTAAGGCGGAGAGTATAACAGGAGGTAAGGCAGAGAGAGTATAACAGGAGGTAAGGCGGAGAGTAAACAGGAGGTAAGGCGGAGAGTATAACAGGAGGTAAGGCAGAGAGAATAACAGGAGGTAAGGCACAGAGAGTATAACAGGAGGTAAGGCACAGAGAGTATAACAGGAGGTAAGGCACAGAGAGAATAACAGGAGGTAAGGCGGAGAGTATAACAGGAGGTAAGGCGGAGAGTATAACAGGAGGTAAGGCAGAGAGTATAACAGGAGGTAAGGCGGAGAGTATAACAGGAGGTAAGGCAGATTGTATAACAGGAGGTAAGGCAGAGAGTATAACAGGAGGTAAGGCGGAGAGTATAACAGGAGCTAAGGCGGAGAGTATAACAGGAGGTAAGGCGGAGAATATAACAGGAGGTAAGGCGAAGAGTATAACAGGAGGTAAGGCACAGAGAGTATAACAGGAGGTAAGGCGGAGAGTATAACAGGAGGTAAGGCGGAGAGTGTAACAGGAGGTAAGGCGGAGAGTATAACAGGAGGTAAGGCGGAGAGTATAAACGGAGGTAAGGCGGAGAGTATAAACGGAGGTAAGGCGGAGAGTATAACAGGAGGAAAGGCGGAGAGTATAACAGGAGGTAAGGCGGAGAGTATAAACGGAGGTAAGGCGGAGAGTATAACAGGAGGTAAGGCGGAGAGTATAACAGGAGGTAAGGCGGAGAGTATAAACGGAGGTAAGGCGGAGAGTATAACAGGAGGTAAGGCGGAGAGTATAACAGGAGGTAAGGAGGAGAGTATAACAGGAGGTAAGGCAGAGAGTATAACAGGAGGTAAGGCGGAGAGTATAACAGGAGGTAAGGCTGAGAGTATAACAGGAGGTAAGGCGGAGAGTATAACAGGAGGTAAGGCGGAGAGTATAACAGGAGGTAAGGCGGAGAATATAACATTAGGTAAAGCGGAGAGTATAACAGGAGGTAAGGCAGAGAGTGAAACAGGAAGTAAGGCGGAGAGTGTAACAGGAGGTAAGGCACAGAGAGTATAACAGGAGGTAAGGCAGAGAGTATAACAGGAGGTAAGGCAGAGAGTGTAACAGGAGGTAAGGCACAGAGAGTATAACAGGAGGTAAGGCAGAGAGTATAACAGGAGGTAAGGCAGAGAGTATAACAGGAGGTAAGGCGGAGAGTATAACAGGAGGTAAGGCAGAGAGTATAACAGGAGGTAAGGCAGAGAGTATAACAGGAGGTAAGGCAGAGAGTATAACAGGAGGTAAGGCACAGAGAGTATAACAGGAGGTAAGGCGGAGAGTATAACAGGAGGTAAGGCGGAGAGTATAACAGGAGGTAAGGCAGAGAGTATAACAGAAGGTAAGGCGGAGAGTATAACAGGAGGTAAGGCACAGAGAGTGTAACAGGAGATAAGGTGGAGAGTATAACAGGAGGTAAGGCACAGAGAGTGTAACAGGAGGTAAGGCGGAAAGTATAACAGGAGGTAAGGCGGAGAGTATAACAGGAGGTAAGGCAGAGAGTATAACAGGAGGTAAGGCGGAGAGTATAACAGGAGGTAAGGCAGAGAGTATAACAGGAGGTAAGGCACAGAGAGTATAACAGGAGGTAAGGCGGAGAGTATAACAGGAGGTAAGGCGGAGAGTATAACAGGAGGTAAGGCAGAGAGTATAACAGAAGGTAAGGCGGAGAGTATAACAGGAGGTAAGGCACAGAGAGTGAAACAGGAGGTAAGGTGGAGAGTATAACAGGAGGTAAGGCACAGAGAGTGTAACAGGAGGTAAGGCGGAAAGTATAACAGGAGGTAAGGCGGAGAGTGTAACAGGAGGTAAGGCGGAGAGTATACCAGGAGGTAAGGCGGAGAGTATAACAGGAGGTAAGGCGGAGAGTATAACAGGAAGTAAGGCGGAGAGTATAACAGGAGGTAAGGCGGAGAGTGTAACAGGAGGTAAGGCGGAGAGTATACCAGGAGGTAAGGCGGAGAGTATAACAGGAGGTAAGGCGGAGAATATAACAGGAGGTAAGGCGGAGAGTATAACAGTAGGTAAGGCACTGAGAGTGTAACAGGAGGTAAGGCGGAGAGTATAACAGGAGGTAAGGCGGAGAGTATAACAGGAGGTAAGGCACAGAGAGTGTAACAGGAGGTAAGGCGGAGAGTATAACAGGAGGTAAGGCGGAGAGCATAACAGGAGGTAAGGCGGAGAGAATAACAGGAGGTAAGGCGGAGAGTATAACAAGAGGTAAGGCGGAGAGCATAACAGGAGGTAAGGCGGAGAGTATAACAGGAGGTAAGGCAGAGAGTATAACAGGAGGTAAGGCAGAGAGTGTATAACAGGAGGTAAGGCGGAGAGTATAACAGGAGGTAAGGCGGAGAGTATAACAGGAGGTAAGGCGGAGAGTATAACAGGAGGTAAGGCGGAGAGTATAACAGGAGGTAAGGCGTAGAGTATAACAGGAGGTAAGGCACAGAGAGTGTAACAGGAGGTAAGGCGGAGTGTATAACAGGAGCTAAGGCGGAGAGTATAACAGGAGGTAAGGCGGAGAATATAACAGGAGGTAAGGTCGGAGAGTATAACAGGAGGTAAGGTGGAGAGTATAACAGGAGGTAAGGCGGAGAGTATACCAGGAGGTAAGGCGAAGAGTATAACAGGAGGTAAGGCACAGAGAGTATAACAGGAGGTAAGGCGGAGAGTATAACAGGAGGTAAGGCGGAGAGTGTAACAGGAGGTAAGGCGGAGAGTATAACAGGAGGTAAGGCGGAGAGTATAAACGGAGGTAAGGCGGAGAGTATAACAGGAGGTAAGGCGGAGAGTATAACAGGAGGTAAGGCGGAGAGTATAAACGGAGGTAAGGCGGATAGTATAACAGGAGGTAAGGCGGAGAGTATAACAGGAGGTAAGGCGGAGAGTATAAACGGAGGTAAGGCAGAGAGTATAAACGGAGGTAAGGCGGAGAGTATAACAGGAGGTAAGGCGGAGAGTATAACAGGAGGTAAGGCGGAGAGTATAAACGGAGGTAAGGCGGAGAGTATAACAGGAGGTAAGGCGGAGAGTATAACAGGAGGTAAGGAGGAGAGTATAACAGGAGGTAAGGCAGAGAGTATAACAGGAGGTAAGGCGGAGAGTATAACAGGAGGTAAGGCTGAGAGTATAACAGGAGGTAAGGCGGAGAGTATAACAGGAGGTAAGGCGGAGAGTATAACAGGAGGTAAGGCGGAGAATATAACATTAGGTAAGGCGGAGAGTATAACAGGAGGTAAGGCAGAGAGTGAAACAGGAGGTAAGGCACAGAGAGTATAACAGGAGGTAAGGCGGAGAGTGTAACAGGAGGTAAGGCACAGAGAGTATAACAGGAGGTAAGGCGGAGAGTATAACAGGAGGTAAGGCAGAGAGTGTAACAGGAGGTAAGGCACAGAGAGTATAACAGGAGGTAAGGCAGAGAGTATAACAGGAGGTAAGGCAGAGAGTATAACAGGAGGTAAGGCGGAGAGTATAACAGGAGGTAAGGCAGAGAGTATAACAGGAGGTAAGGCAGAGAGTATAACAGGAGGTAAGGCGGAGAGTATAACAGGAGGTAAGGCTGAGAGTATAACAGGAGGTAAGGCGGAGAGTATAACAGGAGGTAAGGCGGAGAGTATAACAGGAGGTAAGGCGGAGAGTATAACATTAGGTAAGGCGGAGAGTATAACAGGAGGTAAGGCAGAGAGTGTAACAGGAGGTAAGGCGGAGAGTGTAACAGGAGTTAAGGCACAGAGAGTGTAACAGTAGGTAAGGCACAGAGAGTATAACAGGAGGTAAGGCAGAGAGTAATGTAACAGGAGGTAAGGCGGAGAGTATAACAGGAGGTAAGGCGGAGAGTATAACAGGAGGTAAGGCACAGAGAGTATAACAGGAGGTAAGGCGGAGAGAGTAACAGGAGGTAAGGCGGAGAGAGTAACAGGAGGTAAGGCAGAGAGTATAACAGGAGGTAAGGCGGAGAGAGTAACAGGAGGTAAGGCAGAGAGTATAACAGGAGGTAAGGCGGAGAGTATAACAGGAGGTAAGGCGGAGAGAGTAACAGGAGGTAAGGCAGAGAGTATAACAGGAGGTAAGGCGGAGAGTATAACAGGAGGTAAGGCACAGAGAGTATAACAGGAGGTAAGGCAGAGAGTGTATAACAGGAGGTAAGGCGAAGAGTATAACAGGAGGTAAGGTGCAGAGTATAACCGGAGGTAAGGCGGAGAGTATAACAGGAGGTAAGGCAGAGAGTATAACAGGAGGTAAGGCGGAGAGTATAACAGGAGGTAAGGCGGAGAGTATAACAGGAGGTAAGGCGGAGAGTTTAACAGGAGGTAAGGCAGAGAGAGTATAACAGGAGGTAAGGCGGAGAGTAAACAGGAGGTAAGGCGGAGAGTATAACAGGAGGTAAGGCAGAGAGAATAACAGGAGGTAAGGCACAGAGAGTATAACAGGAGGTAAGGCACAGAGAGTATAACAGGAGGTAAGGCACAGAGAGAATAACAGGAGGTAAGGCGGAGAGTATAACAGGAGGTAAGGCGGAGAGTATAACAGGAGGTAAGGCGGAGAGTATAACAGGAGGTAAGGCGGAGAGTATAACAGGAGGTAAGGCGGAGAGTGTAACAGGAGGTAAGGCGGAGAGTATAACAGGAGGTATGGCGGAGAGTGTAACAGGAGGTAAGGCGGAGAGTATAACAGGAGGTAAGGCAGAGAGTATAACAGGAGGTAAGGCGGAGAGTATAACAGGAGGTAAGGCAGTGAGTGTAACAGGAGGTAAGGCGGAGAGTATAACAGGAGGTAAGGCAGAGAGTATAACAGGAGGTAAGGCGGAGAGTATAACAGGAGGTAAGGCAGATTGTATAACAGGAGGTAAGGCAGAGAGTATAACAGGAGGTAAGGCGGAGAATATAACAGGAGGTAAGGCGGAGAGTATAACAGTAGGTAAGGCACTGAGAGTGTAACAGGAGGTAAGGCGGAGAGTATAACAGGAGGTAAGGCGGAGAGTATAACAGGAGGTAAGGCACAGAGAGTGTAACAGGAGGTAAGGCGGAGAGTATAACAGGAGGTAAGGCGGAGAGCATAACAGGAGGTAAGGCGGAGAGTATAACAGGAGGTAAGGCGGAGAGTATAACAAGAGGTAAGGCGGAGAGCATAACAGGAGGTAAGGCGGAGAGTATAACAGGAGGTAAGGCAGAGAGTATAACAGGAGGTAAGGCAGAGAGTGTATAACAGGAGGTAAGGCGGAGAGTATAACAGGAGGTAAGGCGGAGAGTATAACAGGAGGTAAGGCGGAGAGTATAACAGGAGGTAAGGCGGAGAGTATAACAGGAGGTAAGGCGTAGAGTATAACAGGAGGTAAGGCACAGAGAGTGTAACAGGAGGTAAGGCGGAGAGTATAACAGGAGCTAAGGCGGAGAGTATAACAGGAGGTAAGGCGGAGAATATAACAGGAGGTAAGGTCGGAGAGTATAACAGGAGGTAAGGTGGAGAGTATAACAGGAGGTAAGGCGGAGAGTATACCAGGAGGTAAGGCGAAGAGTATAACAGGAGGTAAGGCACAGAGAGTATAACAGGAGGTAAGGCGGAGAGTATAACAGGAGGTAAGGCGGAGAGTGTAACAGGAGGTAAGGCGGAGAGTATAACAGGAGGTAAGGCGGAGAGTATAAACGGAGGTAAGGCGGAGAGTATAACAGGAGGTAAGGCGGAGAGTATAACAGGAGGTAAGGCGGAGAGTATAAACGGAGGTAAGGCGGAGAGTATAACAGGAGGTAAGGCGGAGAGTATATCAGGAGGTAAGGCGGAGAGTATAAACGGAGGTAAGGCGGAGAGTATAAACGGAGGTAAGGCGGAGAGTATAACAGGAGGTAAGGCGGAGAGTATAACAGGAGGTAAGGCGGAGAGTATAAACGGAGGTAAGGCGGAGAGTATAACAGGAGGTAAGGCGGAGAGTATAACAGGAGGTAAGGAGGAGAGTATAACAGGAGGTAAGGCAGAGAGTATAACAGGAGGTAAGGCGGAGAGTATAACAGGAGGTAAGGCTGAGAGTATAACAGGAGGTAAGGCGGAGAGTATAACAGGAGGTAAGGCGGAGAGTATAACAGGAGGTAAGGCGGAGAATATAACATTAGGTAAGGCGGAGAGTATAACAGGAGGTAAGGCAGAGAGTGAAACAGGAAGTAAGGCGGAGAGTGTAACAGGAGGTAAGGCACAGAGAGTATAACAGGAGGTAAGGCGGAGAGTATAACAGGAGGTAAGGCAGAGAGTGTAACAGGAGGTAAGGCACAGAGAGTATAACAGGAGGTAAGGCAGAGAGTATAACAGGAGGTAAGGCAGAGAGTATAACAGGAGGTAAGGCGGAGAGTATAACAGGAGGTAAGGCAGAGAGTATAACAGGAGGTAAGGCAGAGAGTATAACAGGAGGTAAGGCGCAGAGTATAACAGGAGGTAAGCCTGAGAGTATAACAGGAGGTAAGGCGGAGAGTATAACAGGAGGTAAGGCGGAGAGTATAACAGGAGGTAAGGCGGAGAGTATAACATTAGGTAAGGCGGAGAGTATAACAGGAGGTAAGGCAGAGAGTGTAACAGGAGGTAAGGCGGAGAGTGTAACAGGAGTTAAGGCACAGAGAGTGTAACAGTAGGTAAGGCACAGAGAGTATAACAGGAGGTAAGGCAGAGAGTAATGTAACAGGAGGTAAGGCGGAGAGTATAACAGGAGGTAAGGCGGAGAGTATAACAGGAGGTAAGGCACAGAGAGTATAACAGGAGGTAAGGCGGAGAGAGTAACAGGAGGTAAGGCGGAGAGAGTAACAGGAGGTAAGGCAGAGAGTATAACAGGAGGTAAGGCGGAGAGAGTAACAGGAGGTAAGGCAGAGAGTATAACAGGAGGTAAGGCGCAGAGTATAACAGGAGGTAAGGCGGAGAGAGTAACAGGAGGTAAGGCAGAGAGTATAACAGGAGGTAAGGCGGAGAGTATAACAGGAGGTAAGGCACAGAGAGTATAACAGGAGGTAAGGCAGAGAGTGTATAACAGGAGGTAAGGCGAAGAGTATAACAGGAGGTAAGGCGCAGAGTATAACCGGAGGTAAGGCGGAGAGTATAACAGGAGGTAAGGCAGAGAGTATAACAGGAGGTAAGGCGGAGAGTATAACAGGAGGTAAGGCGGAGAGTATAACAGGAGGTAAGGCGGAGAGTTTAACAGGAGGTAAGGCAGAGAGAGTATAACAGGAGGTAAGGCGGAGAGTAAACAGGAGGTAAGGCGGAGAGTATAACAGGAGGTAAGGCAGAGAGAATAACAGGAGGTAAGGCACAGAGAGTATAACAGGAGGTAAGGCACAGAGAGTTTAACAGGAGGTAAGGCACAGAGAGAATAACAGGAGGTAAGGCGGAGAGTATAACAGGAGGTAAGGCGGAGAGTATAACAGGAGGTAAGGCGGAGAGTATAACAGGAGGTAAGGCGGAGAGTATAACAGGAGGTAAGGCGGAGAGTGTAACAGGAGGTAAGGCGGAGAGTATAACAGGAGGTATGGCGGAGAGTGTAACAGGAGGTAAGGCGGAGAGTATAACAGGAGGTAAGGCAGAGAGTATAACAGGAGGTAAGGCGGAGAGTATAACAGGAGGTAAGGCAGTGAGTGTAACAGGAGGTAAGGCGGAGAGTTTAACAGGAGGTAAGGCAGAGAGTATAACAGGAGGTAAGGCGGAGAGTATAACAGGAGGTAAGGCAGATTGTATAACAGGAGGTAAGGCAGAGAGTATAACAGGAGGTAAGGCAGAGAGTATAACAGGAGGTAAGGCACAGAGAGTATAACAGGAGGTAAGGCAGAGAGTATAACAGGAGGTAAGGCAGAGAGTATAACAGGAGGTAAGGCGGAGAGTATAACAGGAGGTAAGGCGGAGAGTATAACAGGAGGTAAGGCAGAGAGTATAACAGGAGGTAAGGCAGAGAGTATAACAGGAGATAAGGCGAAGAGTATAACAGGAGGTAAGGCAGAGAGTATAACAGGAGGTGAGGCACAGAGAGTGTAACAGGAGGTAAGGCGGAGAGTATAACAGGAGGTAAGGCGGAGAGTATAACAGGAGGTAAGGCAGAGAGTATAACAGGAGGTAAGGCAGAGAGTATAACAGGAGGTAAGGCGGAGAGTATAACAGGAGGTAAGGCAGAGAGTATAACAGGAGGTAAGGCAGAGAGTATAACAGGAGGTAAGGCAGAGAGTATAACAGGAGGTAAGGCAGAGAGTATAACAGGAGGTAAGGCAGAGAGTATAACAGGAGGTAAGGCGAAGAGTATAACAGGAGGTAAGGCGGAGAGTATAACAGGAGGTAAGGCGGAGAGAGTAACAGGAGGTAAGGCGGAGAGAGTAACAGGAGGTAAGGCAGAGAGTATAACAGGAGGTAAGGCGGAGAGAGTAACAGGAGGTAAGGCAGAGAGTATAACAGGAGGTAAGGCGGAGAGTATAACAGGAGGTAAGGCGGAGAGAGTAACAGGAGGTAAGGCAGAGAGTATAACAGGAGGTAAGGCGGAGAATAACAGGAGGTAAGGCACAGAGAGTATAACAGGAGGTAAGGCAGAGAGTATAACAGGAGGTAAGGCAGAGAGTATAACAGGAGGTAAGGCGAAGAGTATAACAGGAGGTAAGGCGCAGAGTATAACAGGAGGTAAGGCGGAGAGTATAACAGGAGGTAAGGCAGAGAGTATAACAGGAGGTAAGGCGGAGAGAATAACAGGAGGTAAGGCACAGAGAGTATAACAGGAGGTAAGGCACAGAGAGTATAACAGGAGGTAAGGCGCAGAGTATAACAGGAGGTAAGGCGGAGAGTATAACAGGAGGTAAGGCGGAGAGAGTAACAGGAGGTAAGGCAGAGAGTATAACAGGAGGTAAGGCGGAGAGTATAACAGGAGGTAAGGCGGAGAGAGTAACAGGAGGTAAGGCAGAGAGTATAACAGGAGGTAAGGCGGAGAGAGTAACAGGAGGTAAGGCAGAGAGTATAACAGGAGGTAAGGCGGAGAGTATAACAGGAGGTAAGGCGGAGAGAGTAACAGGAGGTAAGGCAGAGAGTATAACAGGAGGTAAGGCGGAGAATAACAGGAGGTAAGGCACAGAGAGTATAACAGGAGGTAAGGCAGAGAGTGTATAACAGGAGGTAAGGCGAAGAGTATAACAGGAGGTAAGGCGCAGAGTATAACAGGAGGTAAGGCGGAGAGTATAACAGGAGGTAAGGCAGAGAGTATAACAGGAGGTAAGGCGGAGAGAATAACAGGAGGTAAGGCACAGAGAGTATAACAGGAGGTAAGGCACAGAGAGTATAACAGGAGGTAAGGCGCAGAGTATAACAGGAGGTAAGGCGGAGAGTATAACAGGAGGTAAGGCGGAGAGTATAACAGGAGGTAAGGCGGAGAGTATAACAGGAGGTAAGGCGGAGAATATAACAGGAGGTAAGGCACAGAGAGAATAACAGGAGGTAAGGCGGAGAGTATAACAGGAGGTAAGGCGAAGAGTATAACAGGAGGTAAGGCGGAGAGTATAAGAGGAGGTAAGGCGGAGAGTATAAGAGGAGGTAAGGCGGAGAGTATAACAGGAGGTAAGGCGGAGAGTATAACAGGAGGTAAGGCACAGAGAGTATAACAGGAGGTAAGGCACAGAGAGTATAACAGGAGGTAAGGCACAGAGAGTGTATAACAGGAGGTAAGGCGGAGAGTATAACAGGAGGTAAGGCGGAGAGTATAACAGGAGGTAAGGCGGAGAGTATAACAGGAGGTAAGGCAGAGAGTATAACAGGAGGTAAGGCAGAGAGTATAACAGGAGGTAAGGCGGAGAGTATAACAGGAGGTAAGGCGGAGAGTATAACAGGAGGTAAGGCAGAGAGTGTATAACAGGAGGTAAGGCGGAGAGTATAACAGGAGGTAAGGCGGAGAGTATAACAGGAGGTAAGGCTGAGAGTATAACAGGAGGTAAGGCAGAGAGTATAACAGGAGGTAAGGCAGAGAGTATAACAGGAGGTAAGGCGGAGAGTATAACAGGAGATAAGGCAGAGAGTATAACAGGAGGTAAGGCACAGAGAGTATAACAGGAGGTAAGGCAGAGAGTATAACAGGAGGTAAGGCAGAGAGTATAACAGGAGGTAAGGCAGAGAGTATAACAGGAGGTAAGGCAGAGAGTATAACAGGAGGTAAGGCGGAGAGTGTATAACAGGAGGTAAGGCGGAGAGTATAACAGGAGGTAAGGCGGAGAGTATAACAGGAGGTAAGGCGGAGAGTATAACAGGAGGTAAGGCGGAGAGTATAACAGGAGGTAAGGCAGAGAGTGTAACAGGAGGTAAGGCGGAGAGTATAACAGGAGGTAAGGCAGAGAGTATAACAGGAGGTAAGGCAGAGAGTGTAACAGGAGGTAAGGCACAGAGAGTGTAACAGGAGGTAAGGTGGAGAGTATAACAGGAGGTAAGGCACAGAGAGTATAACAGGAGGTAAGGCACAGAGAGTGTAACAGGAGGTAAGGTGGAGAGTATAACAGGAGGTAAGGCACAGAGAGTGTAACAGGAGGTAAGGCACAGAGAGTGTAACAGGAGGTAAGGTGGAGAGTATAACAGGAGGTAAGGCGGACAGAATAACAGGAGGTAAGGCACAGAGAGTGTAACAGGAGGTAAGGCACAGAGAGTGTAACAGGAGGTAAGGTGGAGAGTATAACAGGAGGTAAGGCGGACAGAATAACAGGAGGTAAGGCAGAGAGTATAACAGGAGGTAAGGCAGAGAGTATAACAGGAGGTAAGGCAGAGAGTATAACAGGAGGTAAGGCGGAGAGTATAACAGGAGGTAAGGCACAGAGAGTGTAACAGGAGGTAAGGTGGAGAGTATAACAGGAGGTAAGGCAGAGAGTATAACAGGAGGTAAGGCACAGAGAGTGTAACAGGAGGTAAGGCGGAGAGTATAACAGGAGGTAAGGCGGAGAGAATAACAGGAGGTAAGGCAGAGAGTATAACAGGAGGTAAGGCAGAGAGTATAACAGGAGGTAAGGCGGAGAGTATAACAAGAGGTAAGGCAGAGAGAATAACAGGAGGTAAGGCGCAGAGTATAACAGGAGGTAAGGCGGAGAGTATAACAGGAGGTAAGGCGGAGAGTATAACAGGAGGTAAGGCGGAGAGTATAACAGGAGGTAAGGCGGAGAGTATAACAGGAGGTAAGGCGGAGAGTATAACAGGAGGTAAGGCGGAGAATATAACAGGAGGTAAGGCACAGAGAGTATAACAGGAGGTAAGGCAGAGAGAATAACAGGAGGTAAGGCACAGAGAGTATAACAGGAGGTAAGGCGGAGAGTATAACAGGAGGTAAGGCACAGAGAGTATAACAGGAGGTAAGGCGCAGAGTATAACAGGAGGTAAGGCGGAGAGTATAACAGGAGGTAAGGCGGAGAGTATAACAGGAGGTAAGGCGGAGAGTATAACAGGAGGTAAGGCGGAGAGTGTAACAGGAGGTAAGGCGGAGAGTATAACAGGAGGTAAGGCAGAGAGTGAAACAGGAAGTAAGGCGGAGAGTGTAACAGGAGGTAAGGCGGAGAATATAACAGGAGGTAAGGCAGAGAGTGTAACAGGAGGTAAGGCGGAGAGTATAACAGAAGGTAAGGCAGAGAGTATAACAGGAGGTAAGGCGGAGAGTATAACAGGAGGTAAGGCGGAGAGTATAACAGGAGGTATGGCGGAGAGTGTAACAGGAGGTTTGGCGGAGAGTATAACAGGAGGTAAGGCAGAGAGTATAACAGGAGGTAAGGCGGAGAGTATAACAGGAGGTAAGGCAGTGAGTGTAACAGGAGGTAAGGCGGAGAGTATAATAGGAGGTAAGGCGGAGAGTATAACAGGAGGTAAGGCGGAGAGTATAACAGGAGGTAAGGCGGAGAGTGTAACAGGAGGTAAGGCAGAGAGTATAACAGGAGGTAAGGCAGAGAGTATAACAGGAGGTAAGGCAGAGAGTATAACAGGAGGTAAGGCAGAGAGTATAACAGGAGGTAAGGCAGATTGTATAACAGGAGGTAAGGCAGAGAGTATAACAGGAGGTAAGGCAGAGAGTATAACAGGAGGTAAGGTGGAGAGTATAACAGGAGGTAAGGCAGAGAGTATAACAGGAGGTAAGGTGGAGAGTATAACAGGAGGTAAGGCAGAGAGTATAACAGGAGGTAAGGCAGAGAGTATAACAGGAGATAAGGCGAAGAGTATAACAGGAGGTGTGGCACAGAGAGTATAACAGGAGGTAAGGCAGAGAGTATAACAGGAGGTAAGGCGGAGAGTATAACAGGAGGTAAGGCAGAGAGTATAACAGGAGGTGAGGCACAGAGAGTGTAACAGGAGGTAAGGCGGAGAGTATAACAGGAGGTAAGGCGGAGAGTATAACAGGAGGTAAGGCAGAGAGTATAACAGGAGGTAAGGCAGAGAGTATAACAGGAGGTAAGGCGGAGAGTATAACAGGAGGTAAGGCAGAGAGTATAACAGGAGGTAAGGCAAAGAGTATAACAGGAGGTAAGGCAGAGAGTATAACAGGAGGTAAGGCAGAGAGTATAACAGGAGGTAAGGCGAAGAGTATAACAGGAGGTAAGGCGGAGAGAGTAACAGGAGGTAAGGCGGAGAGTGTAACAGGAGGTAAGGCGGAGAGTATAACAGGAGGTAAGGCGGAGAGAGTAACAGGAGGTAAGGCAGAGAGTATAACAGGAGGTAAGGCGGAGAGTATAACAGGAGGTAAGGCGGAGAGAGTAACAGGAGGTAAGGCGGAGAGTATAACAGGAGGTAAGGCGGAGAGAATAACAGGAGGTAAGGCAGAGAGTATAACAGGAGGTGAGGCACAGAGAGTATAACAGGAGGTAAGGCAGAGAGTATAACAGGAGGTAAGGCGGAGAGTATAACAGGCGGTAAGGCGGAGAGTATAACAGGAGGTAAGGCACAGAGAGTATGCCAGACTTGCATGTTACACTTGTAGTTGGGGCCTTTCCATGGTGGGAGGAATGTCAGCTCACGATTGAAGAACAGGCTGAAATAATGCGTTTGATAAAAGTACGGGGTGTGGGCGTAATATCCATCTAGGCAGGGGGTACATATCTGCGTCAGGTAGGAGGCGCTGTTACTCTGTCGGGTGCCTGATAGCCCGGGGCAGGCTGGTAAATAAGCCTGACCCTGCTGCGCATTACCACTGAACTAGTTTAGCGAGTGTTACCTGGGTTCTCCAATAAGGGAGGTACGTGTGTTATAGATAAAAAAAAATATATATATATATATACACTGTTTGCATTGTAATGTTAAATGCATTTTGTATTAGGTTCCTGTTGCAGGGTACATGCAACCACATGTGGGTTTCTTGCAAAGGCTTATTTATTGAGCCTTAAAAAAAATATAGCACACAAAAACAAAACTGCTTCTTTTCAGCATGAAAAACCAGAAATTAAGTCCTGAGCAGGGCTTGCCCTTTCCCAACAAGGGCTGTTTAGATTCCAGCGTAACAGTACACAAACAGTTCATCAAAATTGTATTTTGAAGACAGACCTTATAGCAGTAATCTTACTTCAGCGTTTCAGTACTCTCTCTCTTGACCAGACAGCCTGCATGTGTGTACAGCTTGGGGGTTTTAAAGCTCCTTGATGAGGCAGCTGGGATCAGACTGATTAACCAGACCTCTCAGCTGAAAGTTAACCCTGTCACTGCTGCACTGCAGACCTACACATATGTCTGCCAAGCATAGGGCTTGTGATGTTTATTCACTCTGTCACAGTTCCATTACAGGGTTGTTGGTACAGTATGTTGAAGTTGCACATACTGTATTCCTCAGCGGGAGAGTTTCACCAAGGGGAGAATGTGGAGAGGGTAACATCTACCCTGTATCCCTGTAGGGGATACAGGAGCAGCTCAGGAGGGAGTCTAGATGGACCTCAAGCCTAAAGGTGACCTTCAGGGGATTAGGAAGAAGTGTAACTTCTGGCTGTGATGACAATAAAGAATCTGGAACCATCTACATTGTGGTTTGTTGTCTGGGCCATACAAGAGCGTCAGCATGGACCATCCTGGGTCTCGAGGATCCTCGCTGGCTGGAGGCGCTGCCAATTAAGAAAGAACACCCTGAAAGCCTGATTCTCCCACACCACCGCGGAGCAACTTTGAGCCTCCTGGATTACCAACAGGTATGCACCACAAATAATGTGAGGAATCGGGGGAACACATCCCCTTGCGGTGTGTTCCCTCCTCTCTTACCAGAAGCACCGCAGCTGCCACTGCCTCCGCCCCTCTCTCATCCAGTGTGCGCACCCCTGCTCCTGTTACAGAGCGCGCACGCGCACCCGCTCTTCATATGCTACTGCCACCGAGCTCGGCACTGCCTCCTCGGACACGCCGCACCTCCTCTGCACGCGTGACTTCGCACAACAATCCCCAGCTGTGCGTCAAGCCCTAATGACCCCCTTGTCTCCTGCACCTATCCCGGTCTCCACTGGGGCCGCGCCCCCGATCCGCCTCCTGTGATATTGGCTTCTTTCCTGTTTAAAAACACTGCTAGTGCTCAGTTGCATTGCTGAGCATAACCAAGTGTAGCCATGTGCGGATCCTGTGTTTTGTTTTGCCTTGCCTTGTATTCTCTTGCAGTGTAACCCTTTGTGTACCGACCCAGCTTGTTTGGGGACCCTCTCTGGCTCTGACCCCAGCTTACCCTCGACTACGCTTACCTCTCCACTCCACGACCCAGGCTTACGGACCACTACTACACTGTCTTCTCCACTCCAGATCATTGGCTTACGGACTTCAACTACGTAGCTCTCTATAACCCAGGACCCCGGCAAGTATACAGGAATAACCCTCTCTCTCCAACCCAGACCCGGCTACGCTTACTATCCGCCTTCCAGGCACGCCTCCGCCACGGTGGGTGTGTGGCTATAAACCTTCCCACCTCAGTACCGGGGTCTTGCCTTGTTTGTGGGTTCGCGCATGCGTTACAAATACACAGGTAGCAACCCAAATCTCACATAGGGTGGGGGAACAGGTGCATTTAGGTGTCTAAAGTGCATTTTCACTTTTTTTTTATATCTCCGTAGCCCCACAATGAAGAACGAGCATATTTTATTTAAATAACGCTCTCTTTTTTTTCTCTCACTACTTTACTCCACTGATCTCTACTTTTATCTTCTCTGACAGAATCACTTTGATTAATATCATTCATTTTTCTTTCTTTAATAATGTACCTTCTCCTCCCCTATCTTTCTCTCCCGTCCTTCCCCTGAATAGTAACACGCACAGGCACAAATATTAAAAAAAATATTAGTAGCATGTACTGCTGATTTTTTGAAATGCAGGATTTCATGAAGATATACATACAATATCTCACCCATGGAATAATTAACATCCTACTGTCAACAATATAGAAGAGACTGTGTGAGAAACAGTTTTCTTATCATGGGTCTGCTTCCGAAAGTCAGTGCTCCTCTGCTGCTGATTTCACATGACAATTGGTGCTTCAATGAGAACAGACAGTAACATTGTGGCAGATAAGTATATAATATCTATGTACAGTAGGGTTGATTAGTACAGTAGGGCCCCGCTTCTCGGCGTTTTGCTTCTCGGCGTTTTGCTTCTCGGCGATCCGTCAATACGGTGGTACAAAGAAGGGGGCCGCCATGTCTGCGCATGCGCAGAACGGGTATGGCCGAGGTCGGGCATGCGCAGAATTGGAGAGCGGCAGAGTTCGAGCATGCGCAGAAGGGGGTGGGGGGCTGCAAGACTGCGCATGCACAGATGCTGAAAATCGCCGGTTCCACTTTTCGCCGATTTTCACTTTGCGGCGGCACCAGGGAACCGTAAGAGCGGGGCCCGCCTGTATATATTAGCGAATTTCCCATTAGGCCCGGGCCTAAGGCGGTAAAATTTGGGGGCGGCAAAAATGTTTGCCCCCATATGCATTTGCCACGCTGAGGCCGCGCCTCCGCTTCGCCCCCCTGTCTTATTGACTACTCAGGCCTTTATATGCTCAGCAGTGCCTCTGGCACTTTGGCTGAGCATAGATCCATGTATCATTGTGTTTCACCTCTCCTTTGCCTTCGCAGCCGTGTCTTGCCTTGTCTTGCTGTATCTTGCTTCGTGTACCGACCCGGCTTTATCCTTGGACACCGCACCTCTGGTTTACTGACCCCGGCTTACCTCTGACCCTCCGCATCTCTCCAACCCTGACCTCGGCACTCGGACAACAACTATTCTACTATCTCCAATCTCGACCTTGGCCAATAGTACCTTCTACAATCCGGACCTCTCCTACTCTGACCTCGGCAAGTATTACGACAACTCTGACCTCTCCAGCCCCGACCCGGCTACCTCGACCAACCCACTCTCCAGACGTGCCACCATGGCTGTGGGTGGCATTGCCACCTCAGTCCCGGGGTCCCACCTTGTTTGTAGTGAGCACAGCGTTACAGTGACATAGTATTTGTAACCCTCAAAGGTCTCTGACATATTAATTATACTGCACCGTGTTTTATAACTTGTGACTGCCTGTGCCCAGCAAGTAATTATCACATCACAAGCATAAAGTTGTGACACGGTTATCTCACTTGACTGTCGTATTTCTTTCAGTACGCTGCTAAGAGTCCGGCCCACCCAAAGCCCAAATAAAGCACGGGCACTAAAACAGCCTCAGCATGTATTAACAAAACATGCATTCCTTGCCAGCCACTTACCATATTAACATATGTAACATCTTTTACATATCAACCGTATGCCATGACTGCCAAGTGGGCCGGTACACCAAATTAAACCAAAAAAAAAAAGGCAACCCAAGGCGTAAATTAATGTGTAGCTACTAACTTCCCAAGACGCAATTGGTGGTCCATACCAACATGTCCATTCCTTACAATTCTCCCCAGCTGGCCAGGAATCCCACCGCTGGGACAATAATACATAATAAAATACACACAGGAGGGGGAGAGGGAAACGTGTCTCTTCAAAGTTTGCTACAAAATGGTGTCCGTAACCGTCCCACACTAGCCCAACTGTCAAATAAGTCCTGCCCCTTATTTTAATCTACCCAATCAACTCAATTTCTTTATAAACATTATCACTCCAACCTATAGATTCCGGGTAGGATTGGCAAGCGGAATATGGGTTTCTACTTTCTACAGTTAGATGCCATCCTCTCTGTGAAGGCGGTGTTTATGTTCCTGTTCTTGATAACACATATCTGGCGCCTTCTTAGACACTTTGTTGAGACAAGTTACAACTTTCATATTTGATTCAAAAGCATAAGAGATTTAAGATCCATGCATTCTCTCAGTAAATTTGTCAGGCAAATACTATCCTAGAAGATTACAGAAAGAGCTCTGTATACTCACAATTGCACCTGGTGCCAAACCAACTACAAACCAGTAAGGACACGCTCAATAAACTCATGACTCATATGGCTGAAGTTTTCACAACATCCAAAACAAATAATAACATAATAAGGAACCATTCAAAATGTCGCAAAATGTCGCAAAGAAATTAATGGATTGTGAAGAGGAATCATTTTATACTTCTGGGGTTTCCTGAAGGAATAGAGCAAGGAAATCTTCTCTCATCCATTAAATAAAGTTTTACCGTTAAATAAGGAATATAGACTTGTAACTGAAAAAAGGCTCATCGATCATTAGCTCCCATCACTAAATGATAATACCACCGAGCTAGCATACACTGCTTCCACTGCAGCAAGGGATTCTGGGAAATGGCATGTAAATGAGCACACAGTGTCACCTTTTGTTTCAAATCCATTTTGACATGGGATCCCTATAATCTTACGCCTGCCACATTTCCCAGCTTTACAGCACTGCCTGGGTTAAAGTGCAGAGCCAGTAACCCTACTCACAGACAGCTATTTCAACGTTTTCAGGTCTCATCAGTGCGAGGTTGGTTATACTGCCTTTACAATTTGACGATGGGATCTGTAAGGTTAAAACTGTCTTCTGTCAGCTCTGGAATTGATAAGGTTAAACAGAATACGCTGGCCTTGCTATTTTCACGGGAGGCTATTGTAAATAGCTTTTAGACCAACTGTTTCTGCTTGTCATATGCTGTTAAGAAGGACAAGTCTGCCTTATAAGTCACCATTGTATATGTCTCTTGCTCAGCAGTTAAATGTTTTAAGATCTACAGAAAAGGCATAATGTGAAGGTTACATGTAAATTTAGATGTGTACCCATATTTGTAACAGATGACAACTGTATTTTTGTCCCTGCCTTATGTATAAAAACCTGCTTGGTGAACCATTAAACTCAGTTGTGAGAATTCAACAATCAGTCTCCTTGAATTCTTACACCTCCGAGCTCGTATGCTATACTATTTGAAAGCATCCCATATCCGTTGCGTTTCAGTTGCTCCCGGGAGAAGTTATGTTTTGCTTGCCCTAGAAGGACCTGATCTGTAGAGATCTAACAGTTTTGTTGACAGAAGTGGAATTTCGCACAGGAAAAAGGGTGAGTAAAGATTCTTTTTATTTGTTTCTCACCTTTTCCTCTGCGAAACTAAGCAACCTAAATTTATAAGGGCAAAAGAACATAGGGTGAGAGTCCCTATTGTTTAATCGTGGGTAAGTCCCTGTAATCAAGGGTAAGTCCCTGATTTATGTAACAAAGGGTGAGAGTCCCTATTGTTTTATCGAGGGTAAGTCTCTGATTTATGTAACAAAGGGTGAGAGTCCCTATTGTTTAATCAAGTGTAAGTCCCTGATAAGTAAAACGGACGGTATATGATTTCAAATAGGATGGCAATTTAAGTTAAGTTAAGTTAAAAATTGTTTAAAGTTAAGTTAACATAAGTATTGTTTAAAGTTAAGTTAATAATTGTTTATTAATACGTGCGCATAAAGTGTTAAGATTTCTTTCCTGTATAAACTCATTATGGGCACTAACATTTTGTCATCTAATGAATTTACCCTAACCTGTCAGCCCTCGCACAACCCCCTTCCTCACTGTCAGTGGCAAAATCAGCTGTCTCTCTCACCTGTATGTATTGTAATACGCAGCTGCAAGTAGCCCCCACCTTTTTTCCTCCAGCTATTTTTACACAGGCATAGGAATGTACTAAAATCGTGAATGGCAGCATGGCTCTTAGGAAAAACGAACATGCAAACTCAAATTATTTGTGCAACATTAACTGAGTATGAGTATATATTAAGTTTAAATTAATAATATTTTCCCGTCTGAATTGAAAAGTGGAAAACAAGAGTATAACAGGTATAGGTTTCTTTTTCCCTCAGAATGTTTTATTTTTAAGTATGGATATGGTAAAAAAAAAAAAGGTTGATTGATTGAGTAATCCCTGTGTGTGTGCTTGTAAGAATCTGGGTGAATTCTATCTATATGAAAGTGTTATTTGCATTGAATAATAAGAATACCGGTTTATTGTATGTATACAAAATGACTATTCAGGACTTGCAAATGATTCTAAAATAAGAATATAATTAATTGCTCATGTTGAAATTTAATTTTTAAAAGGAGTGCACCACCACTATAATTTAAACTAATTTACACTGGGCAGGGGAAAGTTTTGGGTATCTGTGGAGAAAAAGAATAAAGAAAGGATGAATTATTTTTGTAAACTGTCCAGTCACTGGAATAATAAGGATGTTTATCGTACTGGCCAGGCGATTTATTTCCTTAACCAGAATTATAATTCTTTTCCTCTAAATCTCCACAGATAAAATCAGGTGAATAAGTTATATAGAATAACAGGTGAAATATATTCTAGACACAAAGCTAACTAGAAGCTCAGCATTTTAAAAATTAGTTTAAAAAAAAAAAAAAAAGTTAATTATGACATGAAGAAAAAAAAGGATATCTTTATTAATTTAATCTGCAGGATCAAACTGTTTTGTTTTCCTATTTATTAAAATAGGTGAGAAAATATGTGTCTGTTATTTTTGTAAAAAAAAAAAAACTGGTTGAATGTGTGAAAGAAGCGTAAAATTCTGTTTGTTTTGTGTCTGCGCTCTGTGCTCTTTTTGTGTATAACCAGTAACTAAACTATCTAAAAGTATATGTTAAAGCCTACAATTTTCTGTTTAACAAAGATCCAGTTTTAATTTTTGAATACCAGTAACATTGTCGGGCTGTGTGAAGAGCTGCATATTTCAAGCTGTCCCAAATTGTATTGCAGTAACCAGTAATTAACCATTTTTTCTGTTACAAGGTTTTGGCAGGAAGCCCAGAGAGTTATTTGAGCTTGTTATATGGCTTGAAATGGAAACAGTTGTAAATTGATTAATATAGAGTTCAAATAAACAGAGGACAGTAACCTAGAATGAGCACTCTAAACACCTGGTGGGTGGGAAACGAAGTGGTTAAAACTTAAATCTTTAATATCCGTGTAAAATAATGGGGATTTAAACAAATATTAAACGCTCAGATCCTATAGTATGAACACAATGTAATGTTCTGGATCACTGATGAACTGCATAGAATCACTAAACTAGTGTCTTGCAGTGGGAACAGGTGGATAAAGTAACCACTAGTCCAATGTAATCAGCACAGAAACTCTAGTGCTGAGCCATGTATAAGTGTGCAGACCCCGAAATAGCAATAAAGCAACGGACAAGGAAAACGGCCCCTAACCAGGTCTGCCAATATACTAGAGGGTTCTCTATGGAATTATTTTTCTGCAAAGTTGATCAAATATTTAATATTTTATCATTTTTAACCATCTTTTTCTCTCAAATGTGTCCCACCTTTAAATCTGTGTCTATGAGTTTTTTATGCTACAGGTTGTTCTTTCAGCAAATCAGATGCTATTTTGTGTTCTAAAAGTTTCTGTCAGAAGACTATAGCAGATTATATTTATATTCAGTAGGGTTCTTTTGAGATTTCTAATGAAAATATTATACCCAAAGGTTTTAGGTTAGTTTTGCTATACATCAAGCAATTCCATTAAGGTTATGCTTTAAATGCTGTTTTTCTTTATGTGATATTGTTCACATGTAATACAAGTGAACAAAAGGAGGGTGTTATTGCTGTTATTATTGCTGGCTGCCCTTGAAACCATATGGCAAGGGCTGAGAGTGTCAGCTCTTGGGTATAATATTGTACCTTACTATGTTGCCTGTAATTTTTCCTTTTTATACCCCCATATGGGTATAAACTAGGAACTGTGTATGTAGGGTTAACTGTGTAAGCCCAGTGGGCTAGTTAATGCATTCTCTGTGTATTCCCTTTGCCTCATGGGCCTGCAGCTGTCTGTGCAAACTTATAAGTGGATTGCCTTGTATGGGTGGCCCCTTATGAGAAATAGCTGCACAGAATATGCTTATGAGAATAGCTGTCTCCTGGCACATGAGGGAAAAGGGAGGGGATATTTTGGCCTGTCTTGTCTGCCAGCAAGGTATTCTTAGCTGGTGTCTTAGAGAAGAGAAGGTTTTAGAACCCCACATGATAGGTGCAAATGGTGGAGTGCAAGCTCTTGTGTCTACATGTTGGTTTTATGTGTTCTATACCTGCAATGCATTGTGTTTGTCCTGTGATTTAAACCCAGGTTGGTGAATTACATGTGAAGAAGCATTCCAATGCCCCAGCTCAGATATGGAGTGCCTGAAAGTGAACTGACCCTGTTATTTTCTATGTCATATTCCCTTAGCGGAACTGTGAAATTTCTTGTGTGTCAGTTTTATGGGGATATTTGGGTGGAAATATAATTATTTTGGTTGCAGGAGTTGTGGGGCCAAAGTGATGTTAGTCACTTAATTTTCCCCAGCAAGCAGGCATGATTTGACGGTACGCAGTGTGAATTACACCAGGGCCTCCCTGTGCCCCCCAGACTACCTGATTTCGAGCCCAAATCTCCCCAAGTTATTTTCCTAATAAGTATAAGGTCCCCCAAAGTATATTCTCTGTTTCTCGTGTTTGTGATTTTTCAAGGTCTTATCCGAATAAACCACCATTTGTTTTTCTGCCTGTTTTGCCTTGTGATTGATCCCTTGAGTATGGAGGTGTATTTGGCCTGGCCTAATGTGACAATCAGATATAATTTTCTCTCATGGGAAGACCAATGGTCACCCTAGGTACCTTGTAGATTTAATGTTGTATGATTATGCTCTAAACAGACGGTTTTAATCAGCATCTATTGTGTGAAACTAATGCAATTGTCTGAGTGTCTCATGTCCAGGTGCAGTCCTTCCAATTAGATGAAGATAAAGGTGACGCAAAAGCGCTTTTCATCTAAAGTGGAGAGGCCCATTCCAGATTCTACCCAGTCAGAGTATTTACCTGGATCCATGTTACACAAGTGCACCCACAGTCGCTTCAAATTAAACCTCAACAAAGGAGGGAAGGCCTAAAGACACAGCCGTTCTCAGTTGGTGTTTTGGTTCATAAGAAAACCCGGCATTAACCAAAAAAAGGAGAAAAATTCATAGGAACAAAAATTCGGACCTCAACATATGAACTTTGAACTTTTTAATAACCTTTCTTTTTACAGGTTTTATTATTTTAATTACAATGTTTATTCTATTAGGTTTATATACTGTAAGTGGTGTCCACATAAAGACGATAGGGTAGTAACAAGAATATTTTGTTATATAATGGAATCCTGGTAAACAAAGCCCACATCTTAGGTGCAATATATCCCAATGTACTATACATACCCAATAAATTGCACCCCAGGAACACGAGAGTTATATTTAACCCCTTGGAAAAAGACAAGAGGCTATAAGATATTTGTAGAACTATATATATAAGAAATTGGTTATGAAGGGAGTAGAAATACAAGTTTACCCTAGGGAAATTATTGACTCTGTGATAGAAGGATAGATAAATTATTATCCTGC